>NC_056743.1:736341262-736411262 GCF_019279795.1 Protopterus annectens
TTTGGGACATGTCGGTTGTGCAACCCACATATGTTCCATGACAGTTACACACCAGTATGTGTAGGGGTTCTTTGCCAGCAGGAACACCACTCCCACCTAATGTGCACATCACCAGTCCACATCACATCTGTGACCCACCATGGAACCTCATTATCTACTGTTCCATCACTACCTTCATGTGGAACCACCTCAGGGGATGGTGTCCCTCCATAGAGCACACACAGACATATGTCCGTCACTCAGTTAGGTCGAGGGTCTTGTGCATAGGGAGCTCCACAGAAACATGGGGTATGTGCTACATCACCTGGAGGCATGCAGTACACATACACAAGTTTCAACATGCATGTCCCTCCTGTCCAGCCCACAGCCCAAGCACCTCTATAGCCATGTAGATGCTGCCGTGACTGTCCATGGGTGGGCACTATGTTCCCTTTGTTCCCATGTGGGGGCTCAATGGCCTCCACATTCCAAATGTAACTACTTGACCACAGTGTTTAACTACCACATGTGTCATATACTAGCCCTGTATGCTGTCTTGTTTGTTACTCAACCAGACCTACATGCCAATATGTGCCTAATACCCTTCACCAACATATATATCCCACCTTCTCAAACAATTGCGATGTGTTCCCAACATGGGTTACACACCACACTCCACACTCCATCTTGCAGCCATGTACTGGTGTGTAGGTATGTTGTGTATTAATGTGTGATGTTCTCTCACACATGTCATGGCAGGGGACATGTACTGGCATATATATATATATATATATATATATATATATATATATATATATATATATATATATATATAGACATACACACACACACACACACACACGTATGTATGTATATATATATATATATATATATATATATATATATATATATATATATATATATATATATATACACATATCTGTCTGTGTATGTATATATATATATATATATATATATATATGTATATATACATAAGTGCATATATGTGTAGATATCATTATGTGGTGTTTATATACCTATATAAATGTAAGACTGTCCGAGGTTCTGTAGACATACACAGCTGTGAATATGTATCACACAAATATATATCTGCATGTGGGGTGCATACGAACATCTGAACCACACTCATGTAACCCTCTTTACTTCACAGCTGAACTGTTCTGCCTAGCTGCAACACAGACAGGTGTCCCATGTGAACACAGATTAACATTAGGGGGTATATATGGTGACAAACTTTAGATGAGCATATTATACTGCTATTGCAGTTGGGCATGCTATGCTACACTTTAACATGACTGTCCTGCAGGTGGTGTGGTCTCTCACCCATGTGTCTATCATGGCAGTGTTAATACCCCCACCAGCTGTTGGCCACAGTAATTTATAGAACACAGATATCACGGGTCACATATTTGCCATTCACTGCTGGTGCCTACAGGGACTGACACTACTGTCTAGTGCACTTGTTGAGCAGAACATCATTACAGGAACAAGTACTTATGGCACATATGCATCCTTTCACATTATACATCCTATTATTCTATGCCATATACTACATGCAAGTAAATGCATGTCTGTTTCACATACCTGTTATGTTTTTTCCACTGTAACACAACCCTGAGCTTTGTGACCTTTCTTGGATTAGTTTTTTTCTCTCTCTCTCTCTCCCTCTTTCTTTTTCAGTCTCTCCAGTAGAGTGATTGAGCTGGTTTGAATAGATTGCAGCATGCTTTTGTTGGTATTGCACATGATCAGGTGGTGGCCCCTGCACCAGTCAGTGTCCACCAGTTGCTAATTGCATGCAGCCGGCTGTGTAGTACTTCAGATAACCACTGTTATAGCAACCCTGTACTATAAATTTCTGCCTTCTGTGGGCATTGTCCCTTCACCTTTCCAGTATGGATGACATCCTTCCTGTGTGTGGACATCAGTGTTACAGACAGCAGGCAGCAATACCTCTTACAGCAGAACCTGCAGACACAAGTCAAATCCACATTTGGGTAAGGTTCCAGACCTACATAAGGTGTGAGTAGTGTGTTGTGTGCATTGTATCTTGCTGTTTTTACAGGGTTCTGTGTACATGGTACTTTTTCATGGAATGTTGTCTGTCTGCATAGCTCTCAACTATTGGCCTGTCCGTATGATACCTGGGGGATTGGCTGTTAGGTTTGTCTGTGCACCACACAGGTATTGTCCCAGATATATCTGTGTCATTCTGTCTGTTGAGTACTATCAGTACATGGCTACATCCATTTGTATTTCAATGTCATATCCCTGCATAAGGGTATGCTGCAACGAATCCTGTGACACCAGCAATTTCCAGGGTGTGTAACAGCAATAATGCAAATATGGCCCTGTGTTCCTGCCACTGTCCTCCACATATATGCCATTCTTTGTCCTGTTGTGATACAGGAAGGGTTGTTAGGTAATAGCCTATCCTTATTTACCGCAAGCATTACTGCTATCATCCCAGTCATGTCATGGACTCCCACACCAACTGTTGGGCCAAGTCCATATATATGGGGGCAACAGCTGAAGAACACATATGTGCCCTTGTACATTCCAGAGGTAAGTGTGTGGTACAGTGTTCCTTGCCCTTGTACAGCCTTTTATGGTGGTGGTGGTGGTGTGGGGGGGGGGGGTTCTATGCCATTAACCTAGGCTATGACACCTTTTCAGTGATATAACTGTTAAGATGAGGGTCATTCAGTGTGATAGTGAGATGTTAGGTTAAGCAATGTTATGTACAAGATACTGTGACATTAACACAAGCGCTACTTTCCCCCCTAGGGCTTAACTACAGGGTGTAATTGGAGGCTGCTGAACTACATCTGTAATTGTTGATTATTACATATCCTGAAGGCAAATCCTGTTTCTAATGTTGTACTAACTGAAGGCCTTGGCCTGGACAGCATAGTGTGCTATATATACACATTGCTTGCATCTACTGTTTTGTGTGGGCCTTGCATTCATCACTGATTACATATTTCAAACCTTATGTGGTGTCAGTACTGGCATATATTATTGTATAGTACACTAATAAAGGTTATCTGTGTATGCATACCTGTGTGCCATGTCATGTCCTTTGAATTGTGGGTTGGTATATGTTTAATGTCAGTATTCTCATTTGTGGGAATGGTTGCCATACTACACATTTCACAGGTGACAGTTGAAGGGCTTGTGGCTGAGGGATATACTTTGCTCCCACTACTTCCACACTACTTCTACATATGTATGGCTACTGTTTCTTTTTAGGTTCATAGGTAGGTACTAGGCTATTGGCCCAAGGGCCTACGTAAGCCTAGCCAACAAGGTTCCTTGGCTTACACCACCCAAGAAAGTTATTTTCCTGTGCCACTGTTGAGCAGAGACACAGAAGTGATCCCCAGGGTGTATTTCATATTTCCCATCCACTCATCAAGATTTTTCTTGAAGAGTCCTAATGAAGAACGTTGCTTGACATAGATGGGTAGCCTGTTCCAGAGTATGGGAAGTCTCTGGGACAGGAATCTATCCCTCCAGAATGTCCTGTTTATTGTGGTGACAAGGTTTAGGTCCCTAGAGCATGTAGCATGGAGGGATTGGGATTTCTTTTGGTGTAACATGTCCAACAGCTCTGGGTTTGACATAGATTTATAAGTTAGACAGAGATCACCTTAGAGTAGGCAATATGCTATGGAGTAAAGCTGGAGTTTTTTGAGACGGTCAGTGTAGGACATTGGTTTGAGGCCAGTAATCCTCTTTGTGAGGTACTTCTGTGGCCTTTCCAGCTGCTGCAGATGTCTTGTGAGGTACATTCCAAAAGGGGTGTTGTACTCTATAATGGGTCTAATGAGTGTCGAGTAGGGGGGAACAATGACCTCTTTTTTCCTGGATGAGAACCCTTTTATGTTGAGGTGTGCCACATAGAAGAACATCCTGACTACTGTGGTGAAGTGACTATCAAAGGAGAGACTACTGTCCACCTGGGTCCCAAGGTCGCTTATCACACATTCGCTGTTAAGTATATTGCTGCCTATGTGATAGTTCATGAGTACAGAGTTTTTACCAAAGGGGATGACACTGCACTTTTTGGCACTGAGCTTGAGGCCATGGCTCTGACACCAGGTATCTGTCTCAACGAGGCCCTTCTGTAGGATGTCCACATCATTTTCGGACTTGACTATGGCTCCTAGTTTGCAGCCGTCTGTGTTAGCCTGTACTTCAGAGAAGTAGATACCAAACAGGAGAGTTCCCAGGACTGAACACTGTGGTACTCCACTTGTCACTGGTTTGAGGTCAGATTTTGAGTCTGCAACTTTTACAGTGTGGGTTATGTCAGTGAGCCAGTTGGCAACCTATCTTGTGACGGAGGGATTTATACCTAGTTTAGTGAGTTTAGCTATAATTCCATAATGGGTGATGGTGTCGAAAGCCTTGGCAAGGTCAAGATAGGCTGTGTGAACCACCTTACCCTCATCTATGGCTTTGGTGACTGCCTCAAAGAAGTTGATCAGGTTCAGGAGGCATGATCTGCCTTTCACAAACCCGAACTGGGTGGGATCCAGAGTTTGGTGGTTACCAATGTCTTTGTTTATGAGTTCCATGATGATACATTCCATGGCCTTGCAGACCAGGCTCATCAGGATCAGTGGTGTCTCTCCATATGTGTATGAACCTATATGTATATATATATATATATATATATATATATACACATATATATATATATATATATATATCTCATATGGCTATCTATCTATATATATATATATATATATATATATATATATATATATATATATATATATGTATCTGTATGTATATATATATATATATATATATATATACACACATATATATGAACATATGTATGTATCTATATACAATTGATGTTATATGATTATTTATAGGTTCATAGGTTCATAGGTTCATAGGTTCATACTAGGCTATCTGCCCGAGGGCATTTATAAGCCTAGCCCATTGTTTTGTGGCTTACGCCACCCCTTTAGTATGGGGAACTATACCCATTATTTTGCTGTGCCTCTGTCGAGCAGTGACACTGAGGTAATTCCTGGGGTATATCTGCGATCTCCCATCCATTGGTCAAGATTTCTCTTGAACAAGGCCAGCAGTGCTCTGCCTCACATGTACCGGGATTTTGTTCCACAGCATAGGAGTCTTTGGGTGATGAATCTATCCTCCAGCACGTCCTATTAATAGCCGTGTCGAGGTTTAAGTCTCCATCCTTGTGGCTCTGATGGATCTAGATTTTTGAGGTGAAGCATATTCATCAAATCTGGGTTTGACATGGCCTTGTATGTTAGGCAAAGGTCACCTCTGAGCAAGCGGTGGCGACTGAATAGAGCTGGAGTTCTTTCAGTCGGGCAGCATAGGACAGATTTTGAGACCCTTTATCCTTTTGGTGAGGAACTTTGTGGCCTCTCCAGCTGCTGCAAGTGTCGGGTCAGATACATTCCGAATGGGGCATTGTACTCAATCATTGGTCTGATGAGTGATGAGTAAAGGGAGACTATGACCTCCCTTGATCTAGATGAGAATCCTTCATGATAAGGTGGGCAATGTAGAAGGACTTCCTAACTACTTTAGCTACATGGGTGTCGAATGACAGACTACTATCAACCTGGGTCCCCAGGTCCCTGATAACTTCTTCTGTGCTCAGTGGATTGCCACCTATTTGGTAGCTAGGGGTAACCTTGTTTTCCCGAAGGGTATGACTATGCATTTTTGGCATTTAACTTTAGGCCGTGGCTCTGGCACCAGTTATCCGTTTCTGTGAGACCCTTCTGAAGGATATCTGTGTCAGATGTGTTTTCTACTATGGCGCCCAGTTTGCAGTCATCTGCAAACTTTGTCAGCCATAACCCTCCTGTGTTTGCTTGTACTGAAAAGTAGATGCCAAACAAGAGTGCCAGGACTGAGCCCTGTGGGACACCACTTGTGACAGGCTTTGAGTCTGACATGGCGCCAGCAACTCTGACCCTGTGGGTTCTGTCACTCAGCCAGTTTGCAACCCATCTTGTGATGTATGGGTTAACATTTAAGCTGATGAGTTTTCAATGATACCCAGTGGGGTATTGTATCAAGGCCTTAGCCAGATCGAGGTAGGCTGTATGGACTGCCTTTCCCTCATCAATGGCTTTGGTGACTGTTTGAAAAAGTCAACCAAGTTTAAAAGGCATGATCTGCCTTTGACAAAGCCAAACTGGGTTGGATCCAAAGTCTGCAAATTCCCTATGTCTTTATTTATGAGGTCCATTATGATCCTCTCCATGGCTTTGCAGATAAGGCTTGTCAAGCTAATGGGCGGTAATTTCCAGGGTCTGTGGAGGCACCGCCTTTGTGAAGTGGGACCACAGTTGCAGTGCGCCACTCCTGGAGTGCGTATCCAGAGGTAAGACTTTGATTAAACAGCTGTCCTAGCTGTGGGTTTAATTCCTCATTGAGTTCGTGGAGCACACAGCCGGGGACACCATCGGGTCCCATGGATGCTGTGTTTTTTGCTTTGGAGAGAGCAGTTCTCACTTGGGCGCTGGAGATGTTTGGGGGCTGCACTCATTTGGTATAGATATCTCTCCTTTTGGGGAGGGAGAAGTTTGCACTGAACCTGTCAGCCAGTATGTTGGCAATGTCTGTAGGATCAGTAATCTTCACATCATTTTGAACTAGTTCTGAGCATATCTGGGAGTTTCCTCCTAGGTTTCTAACATAGCTAAAGAAGGCCTTATGATTGTCTTTTGAGTCTTTAGCTATTTTTCTCTCGAAATTTGCTTTGGATGATTTTATGAGAGCTCTTAGTTTTTACTTATAGTGATCAAGGGTGTCTTACCTTTTAAGGATTTTGCTCTATCTTGTAGTAGCTTCCTCCTTTTGTTGTAGAGTTTGTTTATGGCTGGGGTCCACCAGACTGGACGCTTGCCTTTGGTACAAAGAGTCTTTGTTTTGCTTGGGATTGCCTTATCCATGCAGTCCTGCAGGTGCTGGTAGAAGGCGTTTGTAAGTGATTCAGCGGCTTGAGTATTGTTTTCCATGACTCGGGGCCTGAAAGGAGACCACACTAGTCTTAAGAGGTATGAGGGCGGCTTTCATGAAGTTCTTTACTGTGGTCTTTTTTATTTCAGGTGGGGGTAGGATGAGGACCTCCAGCGAGATTAGTTTGTGATCTGATCTCACCAGTGAGGGGTATACTTCGGTGTTGAACATTGTGCTCCCATGTTCGTGATGATGAGATCAAGTATGTTATCTCCTCTTGTGGGGATGGTGACTAGTTGTTCCATGGCATTTGAGTTTATGAATTCCAGGAACTTTTGGGCTAGGGTGTTTGGGCTTGAGTAGTGTTCCCAGTCTATATTAGGGTAATTGAAGTCACCTAGTATGATGGTGTTTGGTGATACATTTACCCCTCTAGTGTTTTCAGGAAGGCCATGTGAGTTTCCTGAGTTTGTGAGGTGGCCTGTAACATGCTATAATTTGCAGAGCAGTCTTGCCTATGGTTAATTGCACCTGGATGGTCTCCGATGCATGCGTTGCCACCAGTCTTGAGGTGTGGGTGTCCTTGATGAATATGGATACCCCCTCCTTTCTTGGTATTGTCTGGATTTTGGGGCGGAGCATGATATGAGGTAAAACCTGATAGCTGGGGTGCTCTCAGGAGCCTTGAACCAGGTTTCTGTCACAGCACAGACATCGATGTTCTCCATACTGAGAAGGGCCTCGAGTCGTGCATTTTGAGATTTAGACTTCTGGCATTGAGCAGCATTACCCTTAGTTTTTTCCTTTTTGTGTTCTAGGGTGGTAGGTTTAGAATTTGAGCCTTGCCTAAAAAAAGGCACTATGGGGGTGGCAAGAGCCTTTGCCAATATCCGGAATCCCAGGGGTAACAGGTGCAAGCCGTCCCTTGCGAAGCAGCGTGGCTTGTCCAGCATGTCATCCCAGGCAGACAGATACTGGATCCCCTTTGAATGACACCAGTGTTTAAGCCAATTGTTAAAGCTGATCATCTTATCTCTGTATTGTGGCATCATTCTTGGTGAAGGTAGGATACTGCTCAAGGTCAGGGTCATACCTGCCTGGGCTACATAATCAGAGAGCTCCTCAATGTCTCTTTTCATGTAGTCCAGGAGTGCGTCTCAGGTCGTTTACACCAGCGTGGACAATGACTGAGTCATATTTGTACCTGCTGTTGAGAGACCTGAGTGCTTGCGTTATGTGGCGGATTCTAGCCCGACAGGCAGCTTACTGTGACCTTCTCCTTACTCAGTCTGGTGGCGGGACATCAGTGTGTCTGACTATGGAGTCACCAATGACTAGTGTGTCTGGCATTGTGTTTGGCCTTAAGGGCTGTGACTGTTTGACACTCTGACTGTGAGGTCTATGTGTTGCGGGTGTTGTGTTCTGAGGTGGTGGTTGTTTGGGTGTCTGCTTTGGTGGCCTCTGCTGTTTTGGTAGATTTTTGATCAGAGCCTCAGTATGTCTTTGTGTGTTTATGTGTATGATTTGAGGTTGTAATGGTACTATGTGAGACTGGGTCTATAGTGTGTGTGGTAACCTTCTCCTCCTGACTGGTCTTGCCAGTCCTATGTTGAGAGAGCTCAGCCTCCAGTTTGGCCGTATAGTTGCATCTCGCATGTATTTGTGTTTTGTGGGAGGAGGAAAGGGTTGTCTGTGTACATGAGGCAATTGAAACATTGCCTCAATATTCAGGTTCACCAGCTGAGCAGGAGAGGACACTAGCAACTGATCCCTCGACATGCTAGAAGGGTAGGCGAAAAACTTTAAAAAGATTCGGGGACGTGGGTGACCGAGAAATGGGGGTTGCCTTTTGGGGTACTATCTATGACAAGAGTGCCGTATCAAGGTAATAAGTACTGTAGGAGCAAGTGCTAGGTTTAATAGATAGAGAATAGTCTACTTGGAGTCAAGTAGAGTTGATCTTTTAGTTATAGGATACGCTGATTTGATCAGTAGTATAGTTCGAGGAAGGTAGTTTTAAGGAAAATTTGAAGAGTGGACTTTAGGTAGCCGAATAGTTTAAACCTGCTTAACCGCACTGCCCTAGTGTGCAACAGTGGCAGCTCAGCTAAATCGCTCTAAATCAGCTACGCAGCGTTTAGCGCGTTTATACCAGGGGCTGGAAAAAGCTAGAAACTGGCCCAAACGACCAATAAACTACTAGTTACTGGCTGAAACCTCAGAAAACTGGACAAAGGCAGCTCAATGCTTCCCACTCCCACTGGTAAGCAGGTAGCTTCCTTCCCCAAATAAGGCAAGGAAACAGTACACAGGAACTACAACCAAAGCCCAGGAATCAGCAACTCTGAAACTGGACTAAACTAGTAACAGGAAAGCAAGGTAGCTTCCCTTCCCCAAATAAGGCAAGGAAACAGTACACAGGAACTACAACCAAAGCCCAGGAATCAGCAACTCTGAAACTGGACTAAACTAGTAAAGCAGGAAAAACAAGAGATATTTTTTCTTTTTTTTTTTTCACAAAACAGGCAGAAACAGGTGCAGCAAACACTTATAAATGCTATGAATCAGCTACTACAGCTTACACAGAAGAATTTGCTACAAATACAGTCAAATAGTAACAAACAAGGATTCCAAGTGCAATATTAAGTTAAATGCAGTAAAAACAGCTTCAATGTAACAGAAAGGCAGGCGAAATACAGTTGCTAGGTATTCAGATGTGGAAAGCAACAAAAATATACTTAGTATCAAGAAAAGTCGCTTATTCAGCTCTCTGCAGCCTGGATTACTCTGCTGGCCCACGTGGAGTCTGTGCTGAGTAGGTACAAGCTGAAAGTTTTATACCAGGGGCTGGAAAAAGCTAGAAACTGGCCCAAAACGACCAATAAACTACTAGTTACTGGCTGAAACCTCACAAAACTGGACAAAGGCAGCTCAATGCTTCCCACTCCCACTGGTAAGCAAGGTAGCTTCCCTTCCCCAAATAAGGCAAGGAAACAGTACACAGGAACTACAACCAAAGCCCAGGAATCAGCAACTCTGAAACTGGACTAAACTAGTAAAGCAGGAAAGCAAGGTAGCTTCCCTTCCCCAAATAAGGCAAGGAAACAGTACACAGGAACTACAACCAAAGCCCAGGAATCAGCAACTCTGAAACTGGACTAAACTAGTAAAGCAGGAAAAACAAGAGATATTTTTTCTTTTTTTCTTTTTTCTAAAACAGGCAGAAACAGGTGCAGCAAACACTTATAAATGCTATGAATCAGCTACTACAGCTTACACAGAAGAATTTGCTACAAATACAGTCAAATAGTAACAAACAAGGATTCCAAGTGCAATATTAAGTTAAATGCAGTAAAACAGCTTCAATGTAACAGAAAGGCAGGCGAAATACAGTTGCTAGGTATTCAGATGTGGAAAGCAACAAAAATATACTTAGTATCAAGAAAAGTCGCTTATTCAGCTCTCTGCAGCCTGGATTACTCTGCTGGCCCACGTGGAGTCTGTGCTGAGTAGGTACAAGCTGAAAGTTTTATACCAGGGGCTGGAAAAGCTAGAAACTGGCCCAAACGACCAATAAACTACTAGTTACTGGCTGAAACCTCACAAAACTGGACAAAAGGCAGCTCAATGCTTCCCACTCCCACTGGTAAGCAAGGTAGCTTCCCTTCCCCCAAATAAGGCAAGGAAACAGTACACAGGAACTACAACCAAAGCCCAGGAATCAGCAACTCTGAAACTGGACTAAACTAGTAAAGCAGGAAAGCAAGGTAGCTTCCCTTCCCCAAATAAGGCAAGGAAACAGTACACAGGAACTACAACCAAAGCCCAGGAATCAGCAACTCTGAAACTGGACTAAACTAGTAAAGCAGGAAAAACAAGAGATATTTTTTTCTTTTTTCTTTTTTTTCACAAAACAGGCAGAAACAGGTGCAGCAAACACTTATAAATGCTATGAATCAGCTACTACAGCTTACACAGAAGAATTTGCTACAAATACAGTCAAATAGTAACAAACAAGGATTCCAAGTGCAATATTAAGTTAAATGCAGTAAAAACAGCTTCAATGTAACAGAAAGGCAGGCGAAATACAGTTGCTAGGTATTCAGATGTGGAAAGCAACAAAAATATACTTAGTATCAAGAAAAGTCGCTTATTCAGCTCTCTGCAGCCTGGATTACTCTGCTGGCCCACGTGGAGTCTGTGCTGAGTAGGTACAAGCTGAAAGTTTTATACCAGGGGGCTGGAAAAAGCTAGAAACTGGCCCAAAACGACCAATAAACTACTAGTTACTGGCTGAAACCTCACAAAACTGGACAAAAGGCAGCTCAGTGCTTCCCACTCCCACTGGTAAGCAAGGTAGCTTCCCTTCCCCCAAATAAGGCAAGGAAACAGTACACAGGAACTACAACCAAAGCCCAGGAATCAGCAACTCTGAAACTGGACTAAACTAGTAAAGCAGGAAAAACAAGAGATATTTTTTCTTTTTTTTTTTTTTTCACAAAACAGGCAGAAACAGGTACAGCAAACACTTATAAATGCTATGAATCAGCTACTACAGCTTACACAGAAGAATTTGCTACAAATACAGTCAAATAGTAACAAACAAGGATTCCAAGTGCAATATTAAGTTAAATGCAGTAAAAACAGCTTCAATGTAACAGAAAGAACACATGTGAGTCACACATTAATATATATATCTACATATAGCTGTCTGTCTGTCTACATTTACAGATATATATCTGTCCATATGTCCATGCGTGTTCGGCTCATATTTTGGTCTGTTCCTCATTCACTTGGCATTTGTCATGGATGATCGCAGCATTGAAGTCAGTAACTAGTGGCAACACTTTTGTGTTTCAGAATTCATCTCCTTCTACATATGTGTTCTAATACATATAACTGTGTAACTAGCAACATTTTAAGTGTATCAAAGCATTAGTTGACATATATCCCTATTTGTACCCACAGTGTGGCATACTTTGTCCAGACTTCTTGCATTAACAGGCTGTGTGGTGTGATAATAACTGTTGACTGATTGTGCTGCATGATATGTTTGTGAAAACTTTAGATTATTTATATCTACCATGGTTTAGTGGTAAATCATTTTGTGTATGGAGTGCAGGGTCCTAGGTTCGAGCCTTTATGCAGTTTATTTAGAACAAGAGATGTTGGCTACAGGGTGATTAAGACAGTTGTAAGCAGGTTTGCATGGGTTTGCGCGATGGTAAGTACTGCCAACCTCTGCTTATGTTTTCTTACAGTCAGTTAGCTTCAAATCGCTCAACCTGTGTAGGCAAAGCTTACCTCCATGCAAACCCGTGCAAACCCGCTTAACAGTGCTTACTGCTGCTTACTCCCACGCTAATTACTTTAAGAGAAAAGAAAAAGGAGTTGACAAGAAAGTGGTGAAAAATGGGGCACAAAGAGAGAAAGACAGTTGGGAAAATAGCTAGGCATGTGCAGGAAGAGTATAGGAAATGTCCATAGCTGCCCATTTCTTCTACAGCAACAGCTGTGCATATACACTATATTTGCAGGTACATTTGGACCCTCAAACCCCTAGGAGAGGGGTGAGGACAACATATATTCATTGTAATGCCATTTAGGCCAGATTACATGTGTTCAGTGGACACGTGTACGAAATGGACAGCTATATATGGGGTGAGATTTTTTGTGGGGACAGATTGCCCTTTTTATTTCAGGTGAGAGTGGGATGTTGGGGAGGGGAAGTAGGTATATTTGGGGAGGTAGGATGGGTAAGTTAACAGACAAGATACACAAGCTGCATACAGAGCTTGTATATGACACATATGGGGGTAAGCATCTTGGACGGGGAGGGGTGCTTCGAAGTTGCAAGCCCATGATCCCCCAACTGGAAACAGTGGGACTGAGGTCCCCACTCATGGAGAGTCACCACTGCACCTTCATGGCTCTGAAGGTGGCTGGGGGCTGTGTAGGAAGGGCAGGCTCACCCTCTTATAGTGCCACTTGGCCCTCAAGCTGGCATAGCCGCTCTTGATACTCTAGATCGAGCTCCTTACACACCATGGCCTGGACCTGTTGACGGGTGACAGGTTCCACTCCGTGCCTGCTCTGAGGGGCAGTCAAACTCCATCCCCTGCAGCGGTTCCACTTGAAGGTGGCGCAGGGCCCACGGAGGAGGTGGTCCCAGGCTGGGCCCCAGATGTGCTGGTGCCTAGTGCCATGTCCAGCTGGGGTGGGACAGGTGGGTCTGCTGGGACCGGCCTTCCCATACGAGCTGTGTTGTCACAGGTTTATGACAGATATGGGTTAGTAACAGTCATCAGCATTCAGTATTAGTTAAAACAGCATGCATAGGTATTCCCATTAACCAACACACCAGATTTAACACAGTTGCAGAGCAAGCAGAACACATGCATATATGGAACAACAGTGGCCATTACAAGAGCATGCAGGTTTCATTGATGGCAACAGGCCACAAATATGGGTGTATGTTCACATGGCACATGCATAGAAACAAATGTGAACATTTATAAACCATTAAGACATATGTCCCAACAAAAGTGTGGAGTGTACACATACCAACTGAGGAGTGCCATTGGGTTATTATGCACATATGGTAGGGGTCAGAAAGAGAGTTCAATTAATAACTAATATATCCTTGTAGTTTTCATAACATTCTTAGTCACTGCAGGGTCTTTCCCTTACATGTATTATTACACTACACAATGGCCTTATATTGTACACTGGTAAGTTTATAAATTATTATATACGTGACCTGTGTCTTACATACAGGCGTGACAGGTTGCAGGTGTTAATGTAACATATGTTGAGAATTGCTGTCATACACCTTGGGAGAGGTTCTAGAATGACAGGTTTGTTTCCATATACATTCTCTGACTACGTACAAATTTGACTATCAGTTATATGTCATTGACAGCTGCCTACATTTCTTGGATCATCACACTGGATTTTCAGGGGAACAGGGTACCAAGCTGGTGATATGGGCCATTTATCTGGACATGCTGGACAGATTGGAATAGTTGTGCAGTATGAATATGCATACAACTTACAATCTGAACATTCTAGCAAATTCTGTACTGTTGGATATAATTATGCATACAGCTTTCTATCTGAACATTGTATCAAAATCTGTACAGTTATGGGGTATGATTATGCATACAACTTAGTAGCACTCCCAGGATTCAAACCCCTGCTGTGTGTGTGACAAAATAATACAGCTAACATCACAGTACACTGTGCTATCAGGGAGCTGATGTAAAGCTTTTGACTGTTTTCTAAGTCTCCCTACCTTGTACAATATGACTGACCTCTTGGCTCTTCCAACATTGTTATGCAGGACTTCATGCCCATTTTATCTGCATACCATGGTGTGGGTGACACTGCTTAAAATACAACAGTACTATTTATAGTATGGAACAGATCGCCAACATACGAGAGAAGAGTAAACAGAAGCACTTCAGGGGTTATACCTTTATTCACAGACTATTACACGTTTATTTGTACTGGTACAACACTTTCTAAGGCTCTTATATTTATTTGTTATGACAGTACATGCAGACTGATTACTAACCTGCCTCGTGATGCAGCCTTTGCAGCCTAGCATCATGGGCTTGCTGGTTCACAGCCCAATCATCTGCAGCTGTCAGAGAAATGCAGTGATATTTAGCCATACATATCCATAGTATACACAAGCTATGCAATTATTTACTACTTAGTAGAATGAGTACTTACTCAATACTGGGCATTGGGCATCTGCTGAGATTCCTGGATCCACTGTTCCAGTACATCCCCCCTCCACCGCTTCAGGTCAGCATGGTGGTGCCTGACCTGCTCACCAGTCCAGGGGATACCTGTGGCACTGGTGGGGTCATGGGCGAGACTGTCCCAGGCCTCCATTTTATACTGCAAGCCCTGGTACTGGCCCTGCAGTAGTCTCTGATCATGGTGTTTTACCAGGAGCCATACCATGATTTTTGACTCCTGGATGCCCCAGCACTGCACTCTAAATCGAGTGCCTTCACCCACACCAGCCATTCTGCCTGCAGTAGGAAGCTGCAACCAGTTATGGGTAGTATTCCCACCTGTGGGGTTTAAAAACAGTCATTTTTCCTGCACTTCCCCATGATTGGCCAGTTTTGAAAAGGCTAAGCTATGGGCAGACCTGCTTACATGCGGTTGGCACTGCTTAAAGAGGTATACCACTAGGCAGATTGAATTGGCTCCCCTACACATTGCTTACACTTACCAACTTGAACTGTGCTGCGGTTATCATTGCTTAATAGTTAATTAGCACTATATTTGCCATTTGGCAATGATTTATTCTTCATTACAGGTTATATATGTGTCTGGTATCCGTGATTCATGTGTACATACACTGTATGAGGACCTGGGGACTTTTACACTTTATTACAAAAACACTTCAAATCTATGCTTACTGCAGTACTCCAGTTCACATATTTATGTTCTGTGGCAGGTTATCCAACATCACACTGTAGATAGATTCAGTTCACATGTTTGGTTTGATTTTCCTGTGGTGGGAATTAGTTTGCTGATATCTCATTTATATCTATTGCTATGATGGCTTGGTTGTTAACTGCTGTGACTATAGTGTGCAGGATCCTGAGTTTTAGTCTTGCAGAGGCAGTTTATTTTTTTGCTAGGCAGAACAAGAGCCATTGGATACAGTGTGATTAAGGTACTTTTGAGCAGTTGTAAGTGGGTTTGCATGGGGGTAAGCACTGCCTACACAGGTTAAGCAATTTAGAATCTTACTGGGTGTAGGACACTGTAACCTTACCTTCGCCAAACCTGTGCACATGGCCTTAAACTTACTTACTAGTGCTGACATATGCTTACTACTGCTTCTTGCTGCTTAACCTGACTACTGCTTTATGCATAATGATACTGACACCTCACATGTGCATTTCCTGCAGTGCTCTAGGTTATATATATATATATATATATATATATATATATATATATATATATATATATGTTCTTTTGTGGCAGCAGTACTGCAGTTCATATATATATATATATATATATATATATATATATATATATATATATATATATATATATATATGTTATTCCATGGGCATGGGTTATGCAACATACATATTACTCATAACGTGCTTTGCCATGGTAAATGGTATGTCTCAGTTACCTTCCTGTTCCCCCCCCTCTTTTCTCACTTACATCCATGGGGCAGTCCCATTAGAATGGGTCCTTCCAACCCTGGCATGCCTCGGCCCATAATGTCTTACCCATCATTCCCTCCACCCCCTCCCTCCTCCACATCAATCATCCTTCCTACAGGTTCCATCTGAATCTCACCACACCACTACACATTGCCCACTCTCCACTTCTCGAGACCCATCATGTAAGTTGCCGCACCCCATGGATCTTCAGGGTTCTCACACATTCAGTCTGCGAACATACATATCCTTCTTTACTTACCTGTAAGGCATGGTATGTTACCCCGAGGACTCTTTTTAGCAGAATTTTTGGGGTCGTCCAGCTAGGGATGAATATGCATTCGTTTAAGATTAGACTTTGCAGGTTGACACTGTTTCTCCCACTGGTAGTATCCTGCCAGTAGTCTGGGTAGCAGTGCTGTGCAATGCTTAGCAGTGCTTAATATTCGATTTGCATGATATTTGCCTTTTGGCATTGATGTCTTCTTCATTGCATGTTATATATGTGTCTTGTATCCTTGATTCATGTGTACGTATGCTGTATGGGGTCCTGGGAACTTCAACACTTTATTGCAATAACACCTCACATCTGGCCTTACTGCAGTACTCCAATTTACATATTTATGTTATGTAGCAGGTTATACCACTTCACAATGTACATAGATTCAGTTCACATGTTTGGTTTGATTTTCCTGTGATGAAGATTAGTTTGCTGATACCTCATTCATGTCTATTGCTATGATGGCTTAGTGGTTAACTACTGTGACTATAGTGTACAGGGTCCTGAGTTTGAGCCTTGCAGAAGCAGTTTATTTTGTTGCTGGGCAGAACATGGACCGTTGGAGCCAGAGTGATTAAGGCACTTTAAAGTAAATGGGTTTACGTGGGTTTGTGCGATGGTAAGCACTGCTAACCTCCGGTTACAGTTTCTTATACTCAGTTAGCTTTGCTTAATCTGTGTAGGCAATGCTTAACCCCATGCAAACGCAGTTAGACATACTTACTACTGCTTATTTGTGCTTAAGCCTGCTTACTAGTGCCTTATTCATTATGACACTGACACTTCACATGTGCATTTCATGCAGTACTGCAGTTCACATTTAAATGTTATTATGTAGGTTATACGGCAAAAAGATGTGAAAATATGTTCCTATATAGATTTCACATGGAAAATGATATGTGCTGCAGTGGGACTCGAACTGGGAATGCCTATTTGTTAGGCAGATGCTCTGACCACTACACTATTGCTGTGCTGCTTTATTTGCATATATATTCCTTGTTATCCTCTTCAGCCTTTTCAGCTGCTTTAACCATAGCTAAACGATGGGCAAACCTGCGAACCTACAGTTAGCTGTACTCGGGGTTTTAAAAAAAATAAATACAAGGGTTTCTTCATTTTATTTCAATGTGGTGTTGCTGTTAAACACATGGGGACTGTTGGTGGGGATATGCGGATACCTATGAGCAGTCTTGCTCATTTATTTACACATTCTTCTGTTCTACTTTACAGGGACATGTTTATTCTGAGAGCTCTGCTCTCAGACATGCCCCCTACACTTGTCCACGCTCAGTGTAGGTTTTGGAGCTCAGGCAGCGCGCCTTCATTAATATGCATGGCACGCTGCCATCCTCTTCTTAAACTGCCGCTTCCCTGCAGGACTAGATTAGTCCTGCATGGAAGATTAATAAATCCGGGGGACTATTTGGTCCTGTTTTTATTTAAATTGTGAACTGGTCCCATGTTTTTTGAGCATCAGTTAGTGCTATCCTTCACACAGCAGATCCATTTTGTAACACCTGGTAATAGGTAGTGCCTTTAGTGCAATACTATATCATCAGTTTGAGTTACATTGATTTATAAAGGAGTTTTGAGTAGCTGCCTGGTGAACTGATGCACACCATGACTGAGATTGTGTTATATCTGTTACAGTTTTCTTTTGAGATCAAGTCTAATCGCTTTACAAAAAAAAAAAATTGAAGAGCACATTGTGTCAAAAGGTTGTCAAAATTGCTTGTTTTAATTGGAATATATAGGTTATATATCATAAATTTATAGACATTTTTTATCTGGTCTCCTTTATTGGCAGAGGTCATTGTTATATTCAGATTCATGGTTATATATTCAGATTCATTTATAGTCCTTGTCAGTGAATTTGCTATATAATTTTACAAGAACTAGCAGCAGCCTCTAGTGTACAGTCTCTCATGCTGCTGAGAGACCCAAGTACAAGAACCAGTTGTTCCCGTTTTGATCTCTGTGTCCACTATAGTTTCATAGATGTTATGTGCCATCTTGATTGTATAAGAACTTGGGGGCATTAAGATTTTATATATTGTCTTCCTGAAATCACAGAGCAACAGCACTCTCAGTAACTTTGAACTATAGTGGAAGTTAAGAGACAAGATGACAGTTTTCATATGATGGTGGTTAAAATATTTTTTTATTTATTTTGTCATAGGGCAAACCATTTTTTTGTATTTTGAATTATAACCAAAAAGACACAAATTTCATTGGCTTGAACATTCTTGAGAGAATGCTTTCTGCTGTCTTTAGCACAACTAGAATACTTCATTTATTTTTGAAAGTCAGGTATAGACATTCTGAACAGCACTGCAGAGTGCAGCAAGCATTTTTAAATGCATCATTACCAAACAACATGAAATACTAACATACAGACAGGAAACCATTATAAAAGCAGTTATAAATTTACAATTGAAAGTTTTCCTTATTGTGTGTCCTTACTTAATCAAAATTGTAGGGAAGTGACATGATGGAAATAGTTCAATTGCAGTATATTCCCTTTGCTACCCATATTAGTTATGACTCAGACATTCCAGACTCCAGATATGAACTCTGTTCAAGAACCGAACACGACTCTTTCCCAAACTATGTATGTCTTTGACCTAAATTGCTTGCTTCTTTCCATCCTGTAATGTCATCTGGTACTGGTCCATTCAGCTTGCCCTAACAAATATACAAATTAAAGGATGAATCTTGAATATTTATAATACCAGTTACAACACAGCTCTCCATCATGCAGTGTGTTTTCATCACTCACTCAGTTATAAGGGGTTTGTAATAGGATATTGTATCTCCCTTAACTGAAATACAATATACAAAAGATTGTAAGTAAAATACGTAAACTAAACTATAAAATCTCAATTGGCAACATGTATAACTGGGTGATAAGATCGCTGTCCCATATTTCCAGGATTTGCATCTGATTGTTGCTCGTGATCTGTATTCTGTATGGAGCCTAGATGCTTTCTCTGTGATTGATTTTTTGAATTTTTCCTCACGTGTCAGTTTCTTCCCTCTTCCAAAAATCATTTTGGAGAACTGGTGAGTTTAAGCTATTTATATATATATATGTGTGTGTTTGTGTATATAATATTATATATATATATATATATGATATATATATATATATATATATATATATATATATATATATATATATATATATATATATATATATATATATATCAGAATCATAGTCAAATCACTTGATAATGTGTTCTGAATCGCTTGTTAGAATTTTTAATTTGCTTCTGGAGCAAAATTCTTTCCTCGGGAAAGAATTTGGTTCTCTGGTTTCTGGGGTAGCCCATATTCTAGTGCTATTGTTTGGGTTTATAGGGTTAGGTGAAGTTTAGGAGGTTAGGGGATTAGGTTAGGGGGAGTAGTTGGTTAGGGTAGGGTGTAAGGGTTAAGTGGTAGGTTTTTAGGCATGGTAGGGAGTTGTAGGTGGGGTAAGGTTAGGGGTTAGGAGTGTGGAACTTAGGGTAGTAGATAGTAGTAAGGTTTAATTTAGGCAGTGTAGTAGTAGTTTAGCAGTAGTAGTAGTGTGTGTGTAGTGGTTAAGTGTTTGTTGTGTGGTTATTTGTGTGTGTGTGTTGTTTTATGTGTGTGTTTGATGTGCTTGTGTTGTGTGTATGTGTTTTGAAAATTGTTGTTTCTTTTCATGTTTAGATGTTTTGGGTTTTTGTTTTTATAGCTTTTGTTTAGCTGTTTTCATCTTTTGATAAATATATATATAGATGTGTATATATATATATATATATATATATATATATATATATATATATATATAATATATATATATATATATATATATATATATATATGTGTGTATGTGTGTGTGTGTGTGTGTGTGTGTGTGTGTGTGTGTGTTTGTTTGTGTGTCAGTACTTTGTTGTGTTTGTATTGCACTGACCAGAATTGGCAAAGGAAATTGTGTGTGTTGTTTTTTTGTTACAGGCTGGAAGACACAGATATAGATTTAATGTTTAAATGTTTGTATTTTTTTTAAGTTAATATGTGTTTTTTCATTTAATTTTATTTTAAAAATTTTTTTTATAAATAAAAATTAATTTTGTTTTTATTTTAATAATTGCAAAATAATTTTATACAATCACAATTTTAATTTAAATGGTTATATTTTGTTCCTAATAATAGGTTGTGTTTCAATTTTTTGTCAATTCTTATTTTGTGTTATTGAATTTGAAGGTTAATTAATTTATTATTCAATGTCTTATTTTTGGTATGCATAATGTCTTTATTATGGTAACATGTATATTTTTGGTCAATTGTCTGTGATCTCTTTTGATGACCAGATTCTATTTTCTGCCTTTTTTATCAGACACTTTGTGTAGATTTCAGCATGGTATATCCTTTTCAGATCACTTTCTTTTTTAATATTATGTATATCTTCAGTTTTAGTTTTTGCTTTGTATCAAAAGCTTTGTATTCCTAATTATTAAAAATGCCTTTTTGAGAAAGTATTTTGTCAAAGAAATTCTTTTTTGTATCTCTGATTCATAAAAAAATTTAAGAAGCTAATTAATTGTTCTCATGATGTTTAAAAACATTTTCCTAATGTGATTGAAAATGCAAATGTTTACATTACATGTCATAAACTGCTGAACAGTTGTCATAAATTTTTTGAACAACATTACATACTGTGTTTTTACTACATATGTTTGAATTTTTTGAACATACACATAGGTTTAAATAACGTGACATGCAGTTTACATAATAAAGATTTTAGGTACTAAAAAAATTTCACATACTCCAACAATGCACATTTTAAAAATAACTTAAGAATGCATGAGCCTAATAAAAGAAATGCACAATATTATGTAACATAAATACAATGTTATGTATATAAAGTACATTGTAAAAAATATAAATATAAAATTGTGGCAATTACACGCAATATAAAAATAGTAACAAGCATTCAAGCCACAAACAAGCAAAAAATAGCACACAAAAGACAAGCAAACAAATGCCAGAAAAAACAAAAAAAATAACAAGTGAAGAAGAATTCAACAAAAAGAAGACAACAAGAAAAACTTTTTGTGGGAAAGTCAACAAAGGGGAAAGATCACAACTCAAATCTTCAGATCATCAACCCTCAAACTAAAGGGAATCTCTCTAACCTAATCTATACAATAGAAGATCTTATTCTGGTATACCAAATTTGAGGGAAGTACCCAAATCATGGCATCTCATATTCCGATTATCCAAGAGATTCTTAGCACATTTAGGACTCATATTTCAGGAAGTTCTCTATTTAAATGGTATATTTTAAATGGCCATGCATGAAGTTGATAAAATGAAAGGTGATAAAACTAAAGTGTGCAAACTTTGATAAATTCTAACAGTTTCCAAGTTATATTTATGCTCTGAAGAGTTAGTTAGCACATTCAGCCATTTGCTGAAGTACGTATAATGCCAGTAGTGCCAGAGGAACAGTAAGTTATGCCAGAAAGCACATGACTAAAGAAAGTAGTTAAACTTTGTTAAGAAGTTAGAATTTGTGGGTTTCAGCAGCTAAGTTTTTTTTTTTTTCAGGCTGTTTTAGCTTTATAAGCATCAGGAGACTTTTTCTTTTTTTACTCTTTTTTTTTTAAGAGCTTTTTGCTACACATTTAATTCACTCTTAGTTTTTAATTTTTTTATTGGTATCTATGCTCTATGATGATAAGTGTTCTGGCACTACTCTGAATTATGATATTTCTCTCATGATATATGGTTTATTCTACTCATGGTGAATGTCAATGAGTAGTTTGCTTCCATGAATTGAACATGATCATGATTTGTTAATGTATATGCAGCAGCTTATTGTTTCTGCCATGATTGGTGCAGTCTGGTTCAGGTGCAGTCAAGGCGTTGTTGCTTAATGTCTGGCCCATCCTCCCTTTCTTTCCTGTTACAATTGCCTTGTGTCTGGAGCATATGTCTGTCTGGCAGACATATGTCTGGTTCCCATTCTTTGTTACCTTTGTTCAAAGTTTGGAGCATCCCTTAACCTCTGCTGATAAAACAAATAATTCCAAAAACTGTTCCATTTCAATAATGTTCATATAATGTTTCCTTCTTTCATTCTGTCCATTTGTTTTAATTCAACAAATATATAGGTCTTTCAAACAAGTATTTTCATCTTAAATGTAATGTTGTCTTCATATTCAATTTACTGTTCATGTTGTGTTCATTTTGAACTCTGTTAGTATTGATGAGATTGGTAAATTTATCCATTCATCTCTCATTGTTGTGTTAGCCATGTGTCTAAACTGCATTCTGATGTAGGACATTGTTCTGAAAGTAGTGTCTCAAGGTATCTTATAGTAAATAAATGTATGAGTGAATAAATACAAAGATAAATAAATGAAGAATTTATTTTTGAAAAGCCAATGTTATCAAACCCTCACTAGAATGACAGAGCTGCAAAAGAGGCATATACCAATGGATAAGCCAAAGCTATAAAGCAGATCCACATTTCAAACTCATTATGTCCATTAATTTACACAGTCAAAAGAGACAAAGTGGGACTTGTGCTTATTTTGTCTTTACATTTTTAATTTCTTCACTAGACGTATTTGAAAGTATCATTTTTCCTGATTCGCTATGATGAAACCTGAGCCTGTGAATATTTTCTGTTGATGACAAAGTTTTCTCTGCAGCATAATAAATTACTTAACTGCTCTGCACAACTATGAAATAATCTAATTTATTGGATTATTATTTTTTGTTTACCTGGAAAGTCAGACTGGGCACAAGTCCCATTGCAGCAGTAGCCTGGAGAGAAAAGCTGCACATAAAATACATGTTTACAATGAACAACAATAAAAATTAAACACCTTAAACATTACCTTGCAGATGGTATTGAGGCAAATAGTACAGACATTTAACATATATTTTACAAGTTATATTATTTTACATTAGACAAAACATGTTAACATGTTATAGATGCAGATATAAGAACAATGATAATGCACGTAGGTTCAGTATATGTATATTTACATTAATGAGGTAATGAGGTAGGATGTCACTAGAGCAAAAACAGAAATTAGAGGAAGAGGAAGGGTGCAATCAGAAATAATAAAGAAAAACATAAGTAGAAAAGTTCTGATAGTGGAAAGGCCAAGATAAGAGTAGATAGGTAAGATGATGAGGTGGGTATGGAGGGGACATTTGTAGGAGAGGATTAAGGATGTAGGTTAGTTGGAGGAGCAGAAGTGGGGAGAAAAAAGAAGGAGACATGGAGAAGAAAGGTGAAAGAGTCAGAATGATTGATACAGAGGTTGGTAATGTTAGAGAAACAGAATGGTGGATTTAGTCAGGATGGAAGCATGGGCATAGCCATGAGGAAGTTAGGTGTTGTTTTAGCTTGTGTTTGAAATGTGTGATAATGTTGTCTTGTTTTAGGGTGGGTGGGTTAGTGTTCTAGTGCTTAGCAACATAGGTTGAGTGAAGTGAGTTGCCTGCACTATTATGAGACTTGGCCCTGATCATGAGATATTTGTTCTGGAGTGGAGATTCCTATGAGGGAACCAGTATTTAAAGATGTTTTATAGTGATGGGCAAGTGTCAGGTTTGTGTATTATTTTGTGGGCACTAAGCAGTTGGGAGTAGGTAAGGTAATCAGGTAGTTTGAGCCAGTGTAGTTGTTCAGTGCTAGGCAGTGGTGTGAACAGTTTGGCAAGTCGGATGCAAACTTAGCTATTTTATTGTAGCAAACCTCTAGTTTATTTTTAAGGTGGAGTGAAGGTTAGTCAGGATGGGTGCTCATAGAGAAGTGAAGGGAGACAATAGTACATTGCTAAAAAATTCCTAGAGTAGTCAGTGAGAAGTGGTTTGTTTCTGTAGAGAAAGCCCAACCTTTGTTGACTTTTCCTGATGCCTTGAGTGATGTATAGTTCATATTTTAAGTTATCATCAATTGAGACTCCAAGTACCTTTGTATTGGAAACTGTTTCAATTGAGTTATTATTTGCTGATGTGATGTTGAAGGATTGTTTCTGTGCTGATAGAGATTTGGGTAAAAACAGCATTTGTCTGTTTTGTTTTGTTAGTATTTAAAAGTAGCTGGTAGTCATCTAGCCTGGCTTCAGCTGAGGAAAATGAGTCCTGGGTCATCTTATGGAGTAGCTGTAGACTTGTTGCAGAGCATATGAGCATGGCATCATCTGTGTATTGTACTATGGAGACTTTTTTGGTAACTATGTGAACATTATTAGTGAATATGTTGAAAAGTAAAGGCCTAGAATAGATCCCTGTGGTACACTAACAGACACAGATAGAAAGGGAGGAGATCTCATTTCCATTTTGCAGCCTGGAGTCTGTTTTTGAGATAGCTGTGGAACCAGCTAAGGCATGAATGGGGGACTCCTGGGAGAATAGTTTATGGAACAGGCAAGGGTGTGAAACTGCATCAAATGCTTTTGGCATGTCTAAGAAAAGGAAGGATACTAGCTCACTGGTGTTTTTTTTAGAGTTTATGATTTTGGTAAAATTGTGCAGAGCAGTACTGGTGCTGTGGTGAGGTTGGGAGCCATGCTGCATGTTGGAGAGGAAATTGCTATTGTGAAGATGAGCAAGGAGTTGGGAATGAATGCATTTTTTATATTTTAGAGAGTTGAGGTAGAATGGCTATAGGTCAGTAAACGGAGAGGTCAGTGGATGTTCCACCTTTATGTAGAGGTATGATGTAGAAGTTTTTCAAGATGGCAGGGTTGTAGCATTATGTAATTTATCAGTTTATGAGTATAGATACAGAGTATGCTATTGCATCTGCAGTGATTCTGAGATATTCTGGTGGCTGGTTATCAGCAGTTGGTGTGGATTTTTTTTTTGTTATAAGTGGTGTTTTTTGATAGAAGAGGTAGATACTGGTTGGAAGTAGAAAGGATTTTGGTGGTGATTAGTACTGTTTGGGGTAGTGAGGCTTGTTGTTAAGTAGGGAGAGGACAGAATGTATGAAAGGTGTATTTAATTGGGTAGCTATAAGGACTGAGTTGTTAGTGGTAGCTGGTGATAGAATCATAGTTTGGGCTGGGTGTAATAGTATTTTGATTGCATTCCAGAAAAGCTTAGGGTTCTGTTCGTGGCTATCTTGGTGCTTGGAAAAGTATTTAGTTCTGTCTAATCTGATTTTTTATTAATAAAGGTTTCTTAGTTGATTAAAATATTGCAATTTTTGTTGTGTTTTGACAGTAGACCATGCTTTACAAGCTTTGTTTTGCATGAGTTGCCTGGTTTCTCTTGTACACCATGGTGTGGGGCTGGCTTTGATTCATTTTTAATTGGTGGAAGCTTTAGTATGTTAAAGAATGCATTGTTAAATTGAATTACGGAATCATCTCGGGGTAAATATTTTAGAATATCCCAGTTGTATTTGTTGAGATATCTAATGAATGTGTCATTAAAGAAAGAGGAGAGTGTAGACACATTATTGTAGATTGTGTGTTTATGTGCATGATTATATTGTCTTACAGCTCATGAAGTTGAAGTAAACAAATGAGCTGATTGCTCAGCGGCTGGACACTGAGATAGTATCTGGGATTTCAAAGTCATCCCCAGTGAAACAGTCATCACACAGCATAAACCACTGATGGACACAATCAGCTTCGAGTAGTTGTCAGAGAATGATCTAAGGTCAACAGAGACTAGGTAGAAGACTAGAAAGTTAACTGGAGCAGAAGTACAAGTGTTCAATGAAATACTCAGACCTCTAGCACCTCAGGAAGATGAAGACGTAGATGGAGTTGAAGAAGAAGAATGGCAATGCCTCAAAACAGCACGTGTGAGGACTATAGAAAAAAAATGTGAACAAGCCAGGTATAGAAACAAGGTACATAAGGAAAGCTGGTGATGGAATGTAAAAGTCCAGGAAGACATCAAAAGAAAGGAGTGCAGATAAAAGTGTAAAGCAGAAAAGATAAAGCAGGCTGAGAAGGAATACTGGTTGGCTAACACAGAGGCTAAGACAGCAGTTACAGTAGCAAAAAATGATCAGAGGTACTCTACCACCTACTGGAAAGTGACTCAGTAGATGGCACAAAAAAACTATATCAGGTTGCAAGAATGTCGCCATCAAACACTCCTCATGAGGGATGTCAGCAGCAACCTGCTCACAAGTCCACAGACATCAAAGGCAGATGGAAGGAGTATTTCCAGCAGCTTCTGAATGAAGAAAATCTCAGAGAAGCTGTGCTGCCCCAGACACAGCCTATGATGAAAGAAGAGGAGCTCATCCTAGAAAATGTAAGTACAGCACTAAGGAAAATGAAGTCAGGGAAATCAGCAGGCTAAATGATGTCATGGCAGATATGATCAAGATGTTGAGGAGAAAAGGATCCTGAGGGTGCTCATGGCAGTATGGAGACAAAGGTGTATCTCAGATAACTGCAGGATAAGAATTCTAGTGCCAGTGTTCAAGAAACAAAGGGGTCATTCACAACTGTGGGCAGTATACAAGTATCAAGCTCCTGTCACATTGCATGAAAGTTCAGGAGTTACTGATAATGAATACGCAGATTAGTAGAAAGTAAGATGAGGGATGAATAGTTCAGATTCAGCTCAGGATGTAACACAACTGAGTCGATGTTTGCTGTGAGTCAGATGGATGAGAAGAAGCTAACGATGATGAAAGAGTCCAACTGGGTGTTTTAGACTTGGAGAAAGCATATGATAAGGTGCCAAGAAATCTGATTTGAATAGTTTTGTGATGGTTTAAAGTCCCAGAAGCATTAGTAAAATTATTGCAAGCTATGTACAAGGACACAGGGACACAAGTACAAACAGTGTTTGGACTCACAGAGTAGTTCCCAGTGGAAGAGGGTGTGCCGTCAGGGTTCAGCTCAGAGCCCTCTGCTGTTCATACTGGTGTTGGGCTACATTATCAAATAGGTCAAATGGGACAGATCAACATAGGTGTTGTATGTGGATGATGTGGCATTACAGGCAAACTCTGAACAAGAACTTCAGCAAAGGATAGATGAATGAAATGCAAAATTGAGGGCACATGGGATGAAACTAAGTATAGCTAAGGCAGTTATAATGGCATCAAATGGGGAAAATCAGAAGAAGCTGAAAACTGATATAGAAGGGAAAATAGTGAAGCAGGTTAACAGCTTCAAGTTCTGGGGAGGGGAGGTTGAGGAGAAGGGAAGTCTGAATCAGAGGGTCTGCAGCCACCTGGCACAGAATGTCAGGAGTAGTATGTGACAGTAGAATGCTAAAGAAGCTGAAAGATAAGGTGTGCAGAACAGTGGTATGACCAGTACTATTGTATGGTATAGAAATATGAGCAGGAAGGAAGACAAGTAAAAGAAGCTAGAGGTGATGGAGATAAAGTGCCTGAAGTGAGTGGTAGGATGCACACTGTGGGACAGATAAAGAAATGAGGGCATAAGAGCAAAAGCCCAAGTAGCTCCAATTGCAATGAAGGTCAAAGGGAACAGATTACAGTGGTGCGGGCACATGTGCAGGAAAATAGAAGACAATTTAGTCAAGAAGATTTGGGACAGACAGGAAGAAGACAAGATGAAAGGAAAACATCCAGCAACAAGATGGATGGATTGTGTAAGAGAATATCTGAGTAATGCCACCCTGGAATTGCTATTTAACTGTAGCCTTCAAACAGGATTCATGCCTCATGACTGGAGAAAGGCAACAGTCATCCCTCTGCACAAAGGTGGGCCATCTACAGACACTGGAAACTACAGACCCATAAGTCTCACTATGTAAAGCCGTGGAAAGAATTATCACGGAGATGATCAATAGAGAGTTATACAACAACCCTCCATTAATATTCCAAAACGTGTACACTGAATGGTCAGTATGCACATTGTAAATCAGACTTGTACTAATGGAAAAAGGTCCGGTCAAACGGACTTTTTCCATTAGTATAAGCCTTTTTTTACAGCAACGGAGAATGCAAGATCTCTGTTGCTGTTTATACACTGTCTCGCTATGTTAAAGGAGTTTAACATAGCGTGACAGCTTTAAAAAAAGTAACGGAGATCTTGCTTTCTCTGTTGCTTCCACCCACAGCTCTCATGTACTGCGTAGGCATATGCATGTGCAGTACATCAGAACTGCCGCAGAATACCAGACAACTGTGGAAGGGCAGCAAGGAGACATTATACAATGCCATTATTTAAGAAAAGTAAGTATTTTTTTCTTAAATAATGTCATTGTATAATAGCAATAACCCACTTCTGCGTGTGGGTAATGCTGGATTTACCCACACCCAGGCATGGGTTATTGCTATAATAGTAAACATCCAGACACTGGACCCAACCCAGTTTGGTTTCGTCAAGGGCATATTATGCCTACTCAACTGGTGGACTTCTTTGAGAAGGTCACTAAAGCAATGGATGAGGGAAAAATCGTTCACACTACATACTTTGATCAGTCCAAGGGATTTGACACAATACCCCACTCCAGCATTGTTGACAAACTCAAGAGGTTAGGTACAAACCTGTATGTCACCTGGTGGATAGCCAACTGGCTCACAGACAGGACCCAGGAAGTTAGAATTTGGGATTTTATCTCTATGTCTGCAACCTCAAAGGCAATATACAAATTTGTGCAGAGCTTATTGTAAATGGAACCACATATACTGAGCCCGAAGATATAGCAAACTTACTGGCCAATAAATTTCGCTCCAACTTTACCCCTCTCTCCCCCTCAACCTTCCCTCAGGAAATATCATCAAATATAACTCTCCCTGCTATCATTAGGGAACAGGTCCTTAGTGCTCTCTCTAAGACCAAGAACACTGCATCAATGGTCCCAGACAATATCCCAGGATGCCTTCTGCATAGCATGAAATATGACCTATCAGGGCCTCTGGAATTGCTATTTCACTACAGCCTCAAAACAGACTTCAGGCCTCATGAATGGAGAATAGCAACAGTCATTCCTCTGCACAAAGGTGGGCCATGTACAGAGTCTGGAAACTACAGACCCATAAGTCTCACTAGTCTTATATGTAAATCCATGGAAAGAATTATCATGGAAATTATCAATAGTGATATAGTAAACCTCCAGACACAGGACCCAACCAAGTTTGGTTTCGTCAAGGGCATTTCATGCCTATTCAACCTGGTGGACTTCTTTGAGAAGGTTGCCAAAGCAATGGATGAAGGAAAAATGGTTCACACTACCTACCTTGACCTGGCCAAAGCATTTGACACAATGCCCTACTCGGGTATTGTCAGACTCAAGAGGTTAGGCACAAACTTGTATGTCACCCAGTGGATAGCGAACTGGCTCACAGACTGGACCCAGGAAGTTAGAATTAGGGAGTCCACCTCTACAAAGAGACCAGTCACAAGTGGAGTCCCTCAGGGATCAGCCCTTGGAATGTTCCTTTTCGGCATTTACTTCACAGAAGTAAAGGCCAATGTCAGTGGTCTCTGGCTTACTAAATTTGCAGATCATTGCAAATTAGTAGCTGTCATTAAATCTCACACTGACACAAATGTTTTCCAAGAGGGGCTGACACAGACAAAGAACTGGTGTCAGAGCCATGGACTAAAACTAAATGCTAAGAAATGCATAATAGTATCCTTTAGGAAGTCATCCCTCCCTGGTAACTATCATATTGACAATACACCCCTTAGAGTTGACCCAGTAGTCAGGGACTTGGGGACACACATAGATAGTAATCTTGCCTTAGATCTTCACATGTCTACAGTGGTGAGGAAATCATTCTATGTTGTGCAACTTATAAACAAAGGTATGGCATCTAAGTCTAAGGAAGTCATTGTTCTACTGTATTCGGCATTCATCAGACCAGTCATTGAGTACAGTGCCCCCTTTGGTATGTACCTAACGAGGCACATCCAACAACTGGAACATCCACAGAGGTTGCACACTAAAAGAAAACAGGGCATAAGTAATATGTCTTATGCAGACCACCCCAAGGCCATATTCCTGTATTCTGTCTCCTACAGGCCTTTGAGGGGAGATCTATACCTGGCATACAGGGCATTGTCAGACCCCACTCTGATGGGCCTCCTGCATATCCACAAAACAAACGGTACCAGAATTACCCATTCTAAAGACTTAAGCCTTGCCTGTGATATAAATAAGACCTGCTGAAGAGATGAGTATGTATCCCAGAGACTACCCTGTCTATGGAACAGGCCCCCTTTCCATGTGAAGCAGAGTTCCTCCCTAATGCAATTCAAGTACAACTTGGACAAGTTGATGGGAAACCAGAAATTCATCCCTGGTTTGGCACCTATGTCTCTAATGGAAACAGGTAACATGTAAATGATTCATCTCATAGGCCCAGGCTTAACACTTATCAAGGGTATCAAAACTTGCCAGAGATTTGGGATGCATGGCTAGGCTTTAAAAGGTCCTTGTGGTTGTTAGCCTAGCAAATACCTATGAATCAATATGTATGTATATATATATATATATATATATATATATATATATATATATATATATATATATATATACATGTAACTTATACTCTACAAATTATTGCACTGCTTTAAGTTCATACAGATAGCTGTTCATTATCCAAGTGCTGTCATATATGCACCTCTGCATCAATGCATACACTGAAGAATTGCTGACCAAGATGATGTTATACATTCATTCCCCAGGATCTGATTCATCCATTTACAGATTAAAGGAGAGATGGAACATATCTAACACTCGACAGTTGTAAGACAGGATACAATTGTATTGCTGGAGGTACATACACACACACACACACACACACACACACACACACACACACACACACACACACACACATACACACACACGTGCGCACACGCACACACACACACGCATGCATGCATTCACATGCACTCTTCTGCATGCTAAGATGCAGACATACAGACACAGACATGCAAACACACATATACATACTCACAAATTCAAGCACAAGCACACCATATCACATACACATATTCTCACATACATTCATAAACATGGAAGTCACATACATACACACACCCTCTCAGCATAAATATACACCATACCACACATATACACACACACACACACACACACACACACACACACGCACACGCACATGCACACAAGCACAGAAGCACACACACACATACACAAATACACAGACTCAATGGCAATTTAGAAGATCATCAATTCACATGCTATCTTTGGGATGTGGAAGAAACCTGGAGCATTTGGTAAAAATCTAAATGGAAACTGGGAGAGGATACAGAGCGCACAGAGGGCATTCCAGTCAAATACATAGTGGAAAACCAAGTGCTGTGAGGCAGCAGTGCTAACTGTTGCATCACTATACTTCAAATGTCATTAAAGTTCATATGTATTAGTTAACTTAAGTTCTTGTAGCAAGACTCAGACTTTTGCATTATAAAAATGACAGTTTCACTTTGGTGTAGCTATCATTTTCTAAAAGTGTATGCATTGTCCTTTATCCTTGGTTTTCTGTCCTTCTCAGATTACATTTTAGATGTTTATAAATGTAAGTTGTTTCACTGAGAGCACTGTATTTTTCATAAATGCACGGCAGACAGCAAATATTGCTGTCTGGACAAATCATGTTTATATTCTCCCACACATTCATCAGCACCTTTTCATTAACTCTGACTTAATGGAACATGTATCCCCTGCTGATTACATTTTAAGAACATCAGCTTGCTGTGCCAAATAAAATATAAAAAAAGAAAAAAACAGTTAATGTAAAGTATTTATAAAAACATAATGACAGGCTCAAAAAGAAATGCAATGGGAACTTGGCATTATAGAGCACTGGATCAGTTGTAGAAGTCATTATGCGGCTACCATGGGATTGCCCAAAAGGGATGAAAATCCTCAATTATGTTTAATCATGATCCCAGAGTATGGCATGTCTCTAAAGTAAATATTTAGGTGCTAGCCTTATAGGAAAATTATCCAGTTAAGAAATCTGGGGCACACAGCAGAACAAAGAAATAATACTAGGAGATCTTCATCAGTTTCAGAGAGTAACACTGGTAAACTGGTAAAGTCCTCTCAATTGCATTGCCTTATCTTAATTTTCACAGAACAGAGTAAAGATTTGCCTCCTAAAATTAAACTATATTTTACTTAGACTGATACTTTTTCCTAGAGCCATCTCTTTTCTTTTGTTGATTATTTTCTAGAATATGGATATTATGATGAGTGTGTGGTAATGTGATGCTGGGTGTAAGTTTTATTACCATGTGAACCTCATACTCAGACAATGGAGAGTTCAGCTCTCTTAGGGGTACTATCTACAGACAATGAACTGCAGACACATATGCTATAAACAATGAGGTTTGGAGTTTACAAAAGAGAAAAACAGAAAAGCTGCTGATCATCCCTCGTTCTGTGCAATACGCTTCAGGTGGCTATATCACAGAACAAATAAAAGGAAATGAAAACACTGTTCAAATGACGTAAAAGGAAACTGCATCAAACTACTGAAATGAAAGATAAGCACTTTCATCTACTAAACTATTTTTTAAGAGCTGAAGAATTCTTCAGAAAAAAGGGTGGGTCCACCTTCTCAGTCACTTCATCTGATGAAGCCCAATATCTGGTTGAAAATAAATAGTCTCCCAACCCTGACCAGTCCACATTATTCTTTCCTTTCCAAATTTAGGTGCCAGAATCAGTTCTCATGACCTCTGCCATTCCTTGCTTATCTTCCACACCCAACCAACTTCAGACTAACAGTAACATCTCCCCCTCCCCTATCACAACCTGACAAACAAATGCATCACAATTTTGAGCTCTAGGGTTGAGAAGTTACTTTGTATTGAAACTGCTGGATTGTGATATGAAATTAACACTGTTTGATTAAGAAATACAGTTAATAAACAGTTAAGTGACATGGACTTATTGTTCACTTTAGTGACCCAATTAAGTTTATTTTAAGTTCATGTGAGCTGTGTTTATTTATTTATTGTTATTATTATTATTATTATTATTATTATTATTATTATTATTATTATTTCTGCTTACAAAAGCACAAGTTCACCTGCCTGGTTAGAATGCAAATAAAAAGCTGCATAAATGTCTTCCACTGTGAGTGGGTGAATCCCTGAACTGCATTCACTGAAAACATCTTGCCAACAAACACAAGCTAGCCACATCCCCTGAACATATATATATGCCAACTCCTTGGTCACACTTACTCAAAAAAGGGGAAAATTCCCCCAGAAAGGGGCCAACAGTGATTTCCCTTGAAGGAACTTCGATCATCTGTAAGTTGAAGCTCAGGCAGTGAAAGTTCAAGAGGTTAGTCTTTGTCCACCAGTAGGATAATCACATAAATGAGACTTCAGTTGCCATTGCCATTACTCTATGCAACTTACTGTTTGCAGTATTCCTTTTTTTAATTTTTAATAAACTGCACCTTTGACTAATTGTGTAGGCGGTATAAGCACATTGTATTTGTGCATGCATTCTAGTCCAGTTTTTCATTTTTATGGCATTTCATCACATCTCCAGCTTTTGCTACTATAAAATGTCCACATACTTTATCTGTTTGTGTCTTCCTATAGGAAAAAAAATCTTCTCCTTCTCCAGTACTGTACAGTGAATGTATGGCCAGCGAACTATGATGAAGTAAGACAGACATTAAGGCTGACATCCCAATATTTCTCTGACATCTGATCAGACCTGAATTCCACATCTTTACTCTGAGGCAATGCACAGAACTCCCTTACCTCACCACTGCACTATAGTTTCAGTCTGCCAGCAATGTTTACTTGCTAATTGATTCACTTTTTGGTTCATTTGAATAGGACGAGGCACGAGACAAAAAAGACAAGAATGCATGGTCTATGTGTAAAATCATGTAATGCATGTAACTACATAAAGATCAAACCTTGTCCATTTGAAAATTCACATCTGGAAATAATTACTTGAACTTGGATAATTTTATTTTGTAAGTTAGAACTACATATAAAAGAACTTTTGTATTTGAATAGCCATATCATGCATACTTTTCTGTGCAAACTACATTTTCACTTGCAAATCTCAGCCTTACTTTATCCCTTTTATATAGTAACTTTTTTGTTTTATGTAGGAATACATCTTGAAGAGAATATATATATATATATATATATATATATATATATATATACACACACACACACACACACACACACACACACACACACACACACACACACACACACACTTCGGTTAAATAACTATTTTACTGAATCATAAATTAGTGAAAAAAATTAATTGAAATCATACTTCATTAAATTACATTTCTTTGAAAAATTCATATACAACAAATATACCTTCAAAAGTTCAAAAGTTTTTTTTGCTGGGAGGGAAAGACCTTCAGAAACCCCCAAATATAGGACTTTACCCCATACCCCATCATTCATAAATATCCTAACTCCACAGTCACACAACCACAGAGAAAAAAGAAAACACCACACACAGTGAATCACCTCTTGTACACAGTCACAAAGTTCTAGAGATGGGGAGGGTACAAAATAGGGTTGCCAACCATTTGGATTCTCCAGGACAGTCCTGTTTTACAGACATAAAAAGTCCCAGATTTGAGGTTTGGCAGAGAAGTGACTGGATTTAAAATTTTATTACTGGTACCGTGTATTGTTTACTTGCTCCACTGCCCATCTTACTAGTCAAGCTCCCCGGACTGTGCAGAATGCATCGCATTTATATAGCCGGATGTCACTTTTCCACTGTTCCGCATTGAACAATGGTAGTTCTGCTTTGTGTTTTTTGATTGACTCATATACTGCAATTACAGCCAATCGGCATTCCTTTTAACTTTCTTTTTTACATATCCATAATAAATAATCCTGAATCATATCAATTCATCAAAATCATAGCTCTCAACTAATCAGGGATAAATCTTACCAGAGTCAGGGACAAATCCAGAAATAATCAGGGACACTTTTAATATATTAGTACTATTAACATGAGACATTGACTGAATAAGAATATGTGAATTATTATACATTTTCTGAAGTAAAATAAGTCTGTAACCGTAATTATTGTCATTATTTATTAAATGTAGCTCATCACCTTTTCTCCAAAAATTAACCAGTTTTAGGAGGGATTAACAGTGACAGAGCTAAGATTTGAGGCAGAATCAGGGACATTTGAGTGGTATGATCAAAATGACTTTCTGTAACTATAAAGTAATGCATTTTAACCATCCTGCAAGTTTCTTAGTTGAAGTTGTTGGTAAGCTGTTAGTAAGTGTTCCACATTTTGGAGATGGAAGTTAAGAGCTAGAGCTGCTTTTTTCATTTTATTAGACAGAGATAGATGTAGAGCTCATTTGTTATTGACTTAGTAAGTCATTTAGTATTTACATATTTGTTTATTATTTTACTTATTTATTGACATTTGATTGCTGGGAAAGTCTGACTGGGTAGGTTGTCTCCAGACTAATCATTTGTGTAACTGAACACTTAACAGGTTTAGCTGATAAAGGAGAGGATGTGGAGGGGTTGGAAAAACTGGTGCATGCTTTTTTATTTATATAGTTGATTAATTAAGTAGAAATATTTCTGTTTTAGAGATTTCAACATATGAATTGTTTCTATATATATAATTTATTTTATTTATTGACAATTAATGAAAAAAATCACAGACTAGATACTCTGATTGTGTGTGTGAACTGGCTGCTTATAGTAGAACAGATATGATTTTTATACTGATTACTGCTCAGCAAATTTAAGTTGATGCAAGACTGTTGTGGACTATGGTTTTAATTTTGAGTTAGATGCAGTTTCTTTAATATGATTAATTAGCAATGCCATTCTAGAGTGTCATACTTATTGTTTAGCAAAAGCGTTAGTATCTCACTTTATTTAATGATATGTTTTATTGTTTTTAAGTGTGAATTTGTTAATAAACCTTCTAAAGGAACTTTCATCCATGCTGGACTTGTTGCTGCTTTTTCTGCTGGTCATTCACAATTTTGTTGGATTACTTGTTTGTCTTTTGTGTCTCTGGCTGATATTCAGCCGATAATACGAATGTCAATTATGGGCACAAGCAGTCAGTCTTCACAGAGTTGCTGAAAAGAAATGACAAGATCATCAAAACTAACTGCAATGCACACATGATCTACAGTGTGCTGAAGAAGGTAATTGACGAACTGGACTGTGACGCTGAAACAATAGTGATGTCCGTTTATAGTCACTTCAATGTATCAGCGAACCCCAGAATGGACATGCAAAAGTTTTTTGTATTTGTGGACTTGGAGTACCTTGAACCTTTGAGACATGTACCAACCAGATGGCTGTCTCTGGGTCCCACTCTATTGAAATCTTGCCCGGTGATCTTTTCATATTTTGTTTCTCTAAGCAGTGAATGCTCTAAGAGAGATCGTGCAAATCTGGGCATAGAAGAAGACACACATGATCATGAATCAGTGAAGCCTAACATCAAGAAAACTTACTTATGCTTGTTTAAAATATCTGCAGTGTTTTTGAATTATCTGTTCAGAAAGTAAAGCAGGCAGAACAGACACACACACACACACACACACACACACACACACACACACACACACACACACACACACACACACACACACACACACACACACACACCTCGCTGGCCTTGTTCAAGAGAAATCTTGACCAATGGATGGGAGATCGCAGATATACCCCAGGGATTACCTCAGTGTCACTGCTCAACAGAGGCACAGCAAAATAATGGGTATAGTTCCCCATACTAAAGGGGTGGCGTAAACTATGGGCTAGGCTTGTAAATGCCCTCGGGCAGATAGCCTAGTATGAACCTATGAACCTATGAACACACACACACATAGAACATGAACGCATAGGGACAATTTAGGGACAACAGTCAGCCTACTACATGTTTTTAGGAAGTGTGGGGAAACTGGAGTACCCAGAAAAAACTCAAGTGAAAACAAGGAGGACTTGCAAACTCCACAGAGAAGGTATGTCACCTGAATTTTTTATTTTTTTTTTTTACAGACAAATCCTTGCTTTTTAAGAAATGCTATACTTTCACATTACATATCAGTGTTGTGAAGTACAAAAAAAGATATTCCTTCTGCTAGAACAAATGATGAGTTTTCTTCAGTATGCCTACATTTATATTTGCAAAGGTCACGTTTTAGCAGTTTCTTTAGGAATGAATTTTGTTATTCCTCTAGTCATTTGAGTGAAAAGGCAGCTCATATTATTGTAGTACAAGCCCCTGCCTCATGCACTGATTAATCTAAAATAACAATGGCAAAAACAAAAGTGACTGAAAAAACAATCAAACACACTACATTACACACTACAATGCATATTCACACATTCCACATCTTTACATTCAGTTGAAATGGAGTCAAACACACAATCACAACAAACTGACAGCAAAAAAAAAAAAAAAAAAAATTCTCAGGGCCATTCTTTTGTTTTACCTCTCCCAGTAGCCACAGTGACCATGAACACCTCCCATCCGGGGCATTTTTTCAGGACAGTCCAAGGTATGTGGTCCCCTAAAGAGGCCAATTTGCATATCAATATCCTGGACATGAGAACTATCCTTTTAGCATCACAGGCCTTTCAAGATGCTCTGACCTCTGGGACAATTGTGATCTAGTCAGACAATATATCTGTGGTCTGGGATCCAGTCAGACAATATATCTGTGGTCTGATACATCAACAAATAGAGGCAAACAAGGTCTTATCCTCTTTGTCACTAGACAATGAGAGTGTGGCAGTAGGAGATTTCTTCTTGTCGCTTTCTCATTGCAACACATACTGCAGAAATCCAATGTGCTTGCAGTCAAATGAAGGCGGTTCATTCTGATGACCAAATTGCCACCATGCCAGCTACAAACAAATGCAATCTGAGGGTCATTTTGCTAAATGCTAGAAGTCCAAATCTCAAAATGCACTCGTTCGAGGCATTCCTTAAAATGGAGAACATCAACATTTGTAGTGTAACAGAGACCTGGTTCAAGGCAGCAGAAAGCACTCCTGCACTACCAGGCTATAACTCATTCCACACCTTTTGGCCCCAGAACATAGACCGAAGCTCCAAAGGTGGTGGTGTCTCCATATTCATAAAGGATGCGCACACCTCCAGACTGGTAGCCCAACATAATGCAGCAGAGATAGTTCAGGTGCAGCTAACATTGGGTAATACAGCAATTCAGGTCGTAGCCTGCTATAGGTCCCCAACCATGTCCCAAGACTCGCACTCCATGTTCCTAAGCACCCTGGAGAATATTAGTGTCCAACCTAACACTCTCTTACTAGGTGACTTCAACTACCCCTCTATTAACTGGGTAAACTACTGATGTACCAATACACCTACCCAACGTTTCCTTGAGTTCATTAATTCCAATGCCCTGGACTAGCTCATTCTTACCCCCACTAGAGGTAGCAACATCCTTGACCTGGTCATTACTAACATGGGCGATCGTTGCTCTACACCAATAGTCCTCCCTGGGTTAGATCCAACCACAAACTAATCACCTTGGAAATCCACATCCCTCCCAACCCCACAGCAAAGGTAACCACCATGAAAAACTTCTCCAAAGCTAACTTTGGGGTCCTAAAAACAGAGGTGGCTAACTTCATGGCACCCATGCAAATGGAGAATAGTTGCGTGATTGCAGAATCATACACCAATGCACTGTACAAACACGTACACAAATGCATGGATCTCGCCATACCCAATAGAACCAAGACAATCTCCTCCAAAAAAGTAAGCCAATCTGGTGGTCCCCTGCCATAAACAAACTCTACAACAGAAGGAGGAAACTGATGCAGAATAAGGTGAAGTCCCAAGACTGGAAAAACTCCCTTATCTGCCTCAACAAAAAGTTGAGATCCCTCATCAAATCCTCTAAAGCTAGGTATGAAAACAGAATTGCAGCAGATAGAAAAGACAACCACAAGGCCTTCTATAGTTATGTAAAGAATCTCCACGGCGATACCCAGATTTGCTCTGAGCTACTGCACAATGGTACCTCCTATACCAAACCAACAGATATTGCCAGTATACTGGACAACAGATTCAGTGCCAACTTTACCCCCCCCCCAAAGGACCAATCACAATACCAGTAGATTGCCAGGTACCCAGTAGTACTGCTGCACAGGTCCAAGGCCAAGAATACAGCTTCTATGGGACCTGACAATATCCCTGGTTGTGTTCTACATCAATTACAGAGTGAACTGGCACCTGATCTGTGTGCTCTGTTTAATCACAGCCTCACCTCAGACTTTGTCCCTGCCGAATGGCACACTGCTACAGTTATCCCTCTCCACAAAGGAGGAGTGACTACAGATCCTGGGAACTATCACCCCATTAGCCTGACAAGTCTGATATGCAGAGCTATGGAACGCATCATCATGGACCTAATAAACAAGGATATAGGAAATCTCCAAACTCTGGATCCCACACAGTTTGGTTTGTGAAGGGTAGTTCATGCCTGCTCAACTTGGTCGAATTCTTTGAGTCAGTCACCAGAACTGTGGATGAAGGCAAGGTGGTTCATACAGCCTATCTTGATCTGGTCAAGGCTTTTGATACCATTCCCCACTCAGGAGTCATAGAAAAACTCACTAAGCTTGGCATCAACCCCTATATCACTAGGTGGGTTGCAAACTGGCTCACAGATAGAGCCCACAGTGTGAAAGTAATGACTCTAAGTCAGACTGCCAATTAGTCATGAGTGGAGTCCCATGGGGTTGGGTCCTGGGTCCTCTCCTGTTTGGTATCTACTTCTCTGAAGTCCAGGCCAACACGAAGGGACTCTGGCTGACAAAGTTCACAGACGATTGCAAGTTGGGAGCTATTATTAATGCCCCAAGTGATGTTGACATCCTACAGAATTGCGTCACTGTGACCATCGACTGGTGTCAGAACCATGGCCTTAAGCTCAATGCCAAAAACTGTATCATCATCCCCTTTGGGAAAAACCTGGTTCCCATGAATTGCCACATTGATGGTAGTACACTGAACACATAAGACGTTATAAGAGATCTGGGAACAAAGGTTGACAGCAACCTCTCTTTTGATCACCACATCGCCACTGTGGTCAGAAAGTCCTTCTATGTGGCACATCTCATTACTAAGGGTTTTGCATCCAGGAAGAAAGGGGTCATTGTTTCCCTCTACTCTTCCCTCATTAGGCCAATCATCGAATACAATGCCCCATTTGGCATGTACCTCACTAGACACCTGCAACAACTGGAGAGGCTGCAAAAGTACCTCACAAAGAGGATCCTTGGCCTTAAACACTTGTCCTATATGGATAGACTCAAAAAACTCCAACTATTCTCTGTCTCATATCGCCTACTTAGAGATTATCTCTGCTTGACATACAAAGCCATGTCTGACCCAGCTCTGTTAGAAATGGAAATGCTACATCTAAAGAAATCCCAATCCCTCCACACCACATGCTCCAGAGACCTCAACCTCATTACCACAATTAACAGAACATGCTGGAGGGACAGGTTCATAACCCAGAGACTGCCCATGTTATGGAATAGACTTCCCATACATGTCAAGCAGAGCACCTTGCTGACCCTCTTCAAGAGAAATCTTGATGAGCGGATAGGAAACAGAAAATTCATGCAGGGGATAACAACAGTTGCTGTACTCGACAGAGGCACTGGGAACTAAGGTCGGGTGGTACTATGCCAGGGTAATCATATGGCTAGGCTTGTAAAGGCCCCAGGGCCATTAGTCTAGTACACACCTATGAACCTATGAGTTGTGTCTCAATATCAAAGTGGTGGAAAGAATTTTCCATCAATGGGGCAGCTGTATAGCGAGCTCTTTGCTTCTCCCCTCAGCAACAAGTGCAGTATATTCTTCTCCCTGATCCCTCTTCTGGGGCAGTCACCAAGAGATGCTCCAGTTCACAAATGGCCCCTCGACCTCCTTTATACTTATCCCCCATTACCTCTAATCCCCAAGTTTCTGCAGAAAGCCTACCAGTTGAAGAGCACAGTAATCCTCATTGAACCCTTTTGGCCTCAGCAAATCTGTTTTCAGTTTCTGTGGCCTCATCTTCTGTATCTGCCTGGGATACTGGATCCGAGTCCAGACCTCCTGTCTCATCCAACAGGGATAGCTCATCCGGACATAACAGGCCTCAAGTTAACCACATGGTTTGTCCAGTTTCAGTGATGGCTAGACAGCCCAGATTTCTTCCCCAAAGGCTTCCGCTAGGAAGGTTTACAGAAGTAAATGGAAGAGATTTTATATCTGGGGCCTCCAGAGAAATTTGGATCCTTTTTCCGCCCCATTCTCTGCAGTCCCAGATTTTTTAGTGTCCCTCATCAAAGAGGGAGCTAGCTTCTTTACTATCAAAGTGCAGCTGGCTGCTATTTCTAATTTTTATTCTGGCAAAAATCACACATCTTTGGTGTCACCTAAGTTATGCAAAACCTTTCTGAATACTTGATTTTGACTGAACCTGAAATAAGTACAGAAAATGATGAGGCATCATACATTCACATTTTCTTGTAGTGGAAACTACTTTAGTCGAATGAAAGTTGTCTGGTTCCTAAGCCAGTCTTCCACTTTTATTAATCATAGCTATAAATTATTAAAAGCAACATTTGAGAAAAACAGACTCTGCCAAACAGTAACTTCTTTACTAATGTGATAAAAATAATATCTGTATATTATTGCTGATATAGTTACCGAAATGCTGCATACTTTCAAGGAAGACAACTTGAATAAAGAATTTATATCAAGCAAACTTATAATCATACATATTTCAAGAAATGTCTTCACTGTCATCTAATCAAAAAAAAAATAAATGCAACTTCTTGAGAGACAACTGGTTAAACCTATCTCCAATTCCAACAAGCATCACTACTTGTTGTTTAAACAATAAATTTTCAGTCTGCTTCGAATACTAATGCACTATTTGTGTTTTTCTTTTTTTTCTTTTCTCCATGCCACTGCAAAACATGTGCCCCAGGATTCATGAATCTTGTGCCAGGCGCAGGCGTAGCGTAGGTGGTATAACGCCAAATATGGCCGTCGAGTGATTCAGGTACGATCCAATTCCACGTGCACTACCGGTGTATGTCAGAACTGCATAGCCCTCGGTGTAAGTATGCTAATCACCCCATGTGCAGTGCCGCACCATGCAAATTAAGGTAAATAGCGATTCCTGAAGTGGTGCAGGCGTAGAGTAAGCCCACGGAAATGTAACCCAAAAAACACGGTTTACATTTTCCCAAACAGAACATCGGAGCTATGGAAGCAGACCAGACTCATGTATTACAAAGTTAACATATGCCAATGACTAAATACACAGCCAATGGTATAAGAAAAGATGCACAACACCTAAAAAATAACATTTAATGTCATGTCCACAGTAACGCAAAGTACAACCGCAGGGCATGTGTGCACAAACTGGAACACAAAGAAAATATATACAAGTGTCAGAAAATTGCAATGTAATACAAATCAGGATTTCACCATAATACTCAATGGTATGCATGGTACACCACAACCAAGCTACAAAGGTTGCTTAAGGGTCTGTGACAGTGTTCGGCATGGTAACTATGAATTAGTAGTCAATGCCATGCAAATGAGGCAGGTAATACTGAATCGCAAACGTCCCGCCGGATTAAGGATGTACCATACGGCGCAGCGCTAAAACACCGAGGAGTGGCTCAGAGGTATACATGACATCAGCAGTGGGGTGTGCCACCATAGCTGTAAGCACATTGGAGCAATGCAAATCTGGCCTGGCCATTGCTAAGCAAAGCTGCAGGACAGGGGTGGGGAAGTAGGTATAGAATCGTTTAGCTGAGAGCACACATGGTGCCTGAAAGCGCATTTGTATGGGGATGAAAACGTGCCCGAAACCCGGTAAGCGGATGCATGCGCTGCAAACCATAGCACAAACAGGAAGGTCAGGGGAAGAAAAGAAGGAAATGCAGCAGTAGGGTAATTGGAGTACAACTGAGCGATTAACACCTATTAACTCACAGCGGGCAATCGACGGCAGCTGACAAGTCTGCTCGCAGAAACCTGCGGAACAGGATAGGGGAGGCATTGGATTGCAAAGAAAGGAGGACTGTCATAGCAGAGCAAAGCAAACCTACAGTAGACCAGCAATAGACCACATTACGCAAGATAAGCCAGGTCTAGGAAAGTACAAATGAAAGCAGGCTGCTGGATGCATGCCAGAAAATTGTAGGTGAAACCTGAAGAAATGTAAAGGGAAGGGCAAGAGGTAATCCATGGCAGCCAAATGTAATTCAACACCAAAGGCACCACAATACTAGTCCCTGTAGTAAAAGACATACGATACCCTGTAGCTACGATCATACATACACACCCTATGACATCATCGGTGTTCACAGCACAATAGTATAAAGTGTGAAAGCACCCTACACACACCTGTGTATTCACAAACACTGCAACATAGGTGTAAACACATGGGGAACTTTTAAAATGTACATGTTGGGAGCTGCCATAGCCGTGATTCATCACCATGTGTTAGAGACTGACGGTGTTGTGGAGGATGATGCTTACAACCACCGCAGGCGCCAGAGGAGGAGAAGAGTGTTCAGACCAAGGGTAACCTACCAGGGGCTACATGATCTGGAGATAGTAGAGCATTACAGGGTGGACAGGGACATCTTACAGCAAATAGTTGAGCTGTGCCGGCCACACCTGAGAACCAGAAACAACAGAGGGGAACCCATCCCAGTGGACATGAAGGTATGTGTAAGCTTGCGAATACTAGCCACAGGTACCTTTCAAAGGCCAACTGGAGATATAATGGGGATCTCACAGGCATCAGCATCCAGGATACTAGACCAGTTCCTGGATGCCATGTTACCACATGCCAATGAGCATATATACTTCCCCCGAACTCAGGAGGAGTTGACCAGCAATATGCGTCACTTCCACCATGTGGCACACTACCCGGAGGTACTGGGTGTGATAGACTGCACGCGCATACAAGTCACCACCCAGTGAGCATGGTAGGCGCTACATAAATCGCAAGGGATTCCACTCCATCAACTGCCAGGTCATATGCAATGCCCAGGGCATTATCACGGATGTGTGTGCTGGCAGCCCTGGAAGCTACCATGACTCCCATATCTGGCATGCCTCACAGCTGTATCAGGTATTTGTCAGGGGGGACATCCCACATGGCCACCTTGTGGGGGATGCTGGCTATGCACTGGAGCCATGGATGATGACTCCCATCAGAAATGCACACACACCCATGCAAGAACGCCATAATGAGGCACATGCACAAACCAGAATCATGTGTTCGGGATGCTGAAATCACGGTTCTGTTGCTTGGACACATCTGGTGGAGCCTTGCAGTACTCTCCAGGCACGTGTGCCCACATCTTCATAGTATGTGCCATGCTACATAACATGATCCTGCAGAAACAGCTGCAGCAGGAACAAAATGATGAAGGCCCTCATAGCCCACTGCAATTGCCAAGGCCATCACAGGCACAGAGGGATTCAGACCACGAACACCCTGTGCCAGCCCCAGTAGGTAGATGGAGGCGTGCCCAATATGCCTACGCCTTGGCAAAGAGGGAACGTATAGCACATACACTGACAGTGTAGGCCCCTATGGACTGAAACACCTCTCCACCTGCACACACAGTAAAATGGATGGCACACACACACGACCACCTGTAAATTGTAATGTATAGGTGGCCCACTGTGTGAATCCAACATAGGCAGCCCTCAAACATTGTACACACAACAGCTATTGGAACAAGGAATGTCAACACCTAAGCAGTACATGCGCCTATCAGCAGATGTTGGTGCTGTGTGTATAGGTACCTAAGTACATCGGTAGGTACACACCCGATTGTCAAAGGCCATACACCAAACAAGGCAAACAGTGTCTGCTGTTGCCACAACATCGAGTAACCAAATGTTGCTCAGTGGAGCAGAGGCAATCGCGGGATCACATGTGTGTAAGCACTGTTCTGCACACACTCTGCACGGATTCCCTGCTGCGTTAATGAGGGGCTCCACATAATGTAATCATGGATGTTGTGTCAAGGCATGGGGTGTACCCATGACAGGTATTCATCACCCCAGCATGCTCCACCTATGTTCGTTCAAAGGTGTAGCACATTACCGTGTGTGGCTCACTGTGATATACATACCCAATGCTGGAGCACATCCAGTAAACATCACATAGACATACCAGTAATTGGACTCATCCATATGTAAACTAGCTGAGTTACCCATGTGAGTGCAGTATGGAGTAACAGCTGTAGTATACTCCACATACAAAACGCCATAACACGTGTACAAATCCCAGATGGCCAAGTGGTAAATGCAGTGACCGTCGTGCATGTTCCCGGTCCCACGTCCTGCAAGGGATATAACGTAATCCCGAAGGCACGAATAATGCATGTCGGATGCAGGTCATCAGATTATGTTTAGCACACGTTAGCGGGAATATGCATTGCCCAGTGCTGGTAAGCGTCGTTTAAATATGAGTATACGGATATGCACGAAACAGGGCCAAACATCTCTGAATATCGCGCAGATCACGGTCAGTGATGTCCAGAACAGGTGAAACCAGCATTATTCACCCCTGTACTAATAGCGGCTGCTCTGAGGGGTAAAATGACTACTGCCAGGAGTAGAACACGCAATCATGTATACAATCACCTAACACTATGGTAGCCAAGATGTACCTACGGCAGGTGTGTAATGTGACAGGTTCAGACACAAACATGCGGAGTCCAGGAAACAGTATATATTGGCAAGTACACAATGAAAGGTGTAGTTTGCCTGTCACTTTCCCTGTCAGATATATATATATATATATATATATATATATATATATATATATGTGTATATATATATATATATATATATATATATATATATATATATATATATATATATACACATACATATATACATAGATATAATACAGATAGAAAGGGTGATAGAGAGATATATATGTTGATATATACGGATTCACCAATATCTGCAAATATATAGATAGGTCAACGACATTCATAAAACCTTGGAGGTACAAATAAATAGGACACCGCCAGCTATGGAATGTGTCACATACCGACATGCGTAACCATGAGGCTGAAAGACCGAAAGAACACAGTACCGGAACACTAGAACTGTGAGTAATATTATCACGATAAGAAGGGACATTTAGTTACCGCTGCCGGTGTTGCAGTCCACGTAGGTACTGTGTTCAACTGTGTTTGTGATTGCCGTAGTCTGTGTATGTGTGTGTTGAGGGTGCCATGTGCGTTTCCATGTGACTGTAATGTGTGTGAGTGTGTCTGCATTGTGTGTCTATCAGTGCCAACTTGGAGGTAGATCATTACAGTAGGTGTGGTTATAGCTAGCTGTAGGCATATGGTTGCCACCTGTCCCGCATTAGGAGGGACAGCCCCTCCCTGGGCAGTTGTGTCCTGACATAAAACATTACAAAGGGCAACTGTCCGAGATTGTAGGACATTATTATGTCCCATATATTATGTAATAGTTGCATTAAATAGTTATGCCTGTATGTAAGAAATGTAAATGTTACATGCAATATGATAAGTAGCCAAAGTCCTACAACAATAAGTATGTATTGAGGATAAAAGTATGTGCTATCCTGTGTACTGACCGTGGGTATGTGTCGGCCTGTAAACACCGATGTGTGTCCCGCAAGTGTCCCACAATGTCCATTTGAAAAGGTGGCAACCCATGCCAAAGAGGTTCAGTTACCAACACAACTGCAATGACTGCAAATATCTGGGACAGAAATACACGGGACAGCTGTCAGTTAGTAACATCCCTTTACATATCGCTGTAATTCCGGAGGTATGGAAGTATCAACCTCACCTGCATACTATATAGAAACCAATTAACAACGGCCCAATGTATAATCCCATAACAAATGTCTACTAACTGATAGCTCTTTAATTAGGGAAGGAGCCCACACACATATATGGAATATGTAGAAATGCAAGCCCCACAAACCTGTATATACTACGTACACCCACCTACATCCCCCACACACGAAACTATAGCAATACAGACTGTAATTACAGCACAAACATCCAGTCAGTCAATTACATCTGCAGAAGCATTAACATACCTTGTGAGAGACACATTTAAAGGCGCCATGTGAAATCGTAGCCGTTGTATACTGGAACAAACGGCGATGTTACAGGTTTTGTTTGCAATACTTCCTTATCAGACAGTTGGTATGACAGGTACACTCACATGTAGAACCACATACTCTAGCCATCACACACAATCCACGGGGGACATGAATCCAAACTATACATGTCTCTACACATAGCAGTTGCAATTACACAGAACAAAACACAATACAGGCCGTCTCCCCGAAGGTAGGCCCAATGGGCAACGCCCAAGTGGAGAATGCAATTATACCCCACTGTTGCTGCATAATTGGCGACTGGAGTAGCTGCACAGCTGATGTGCAAGTAATAAGTCACTCAGGAACAGCAATTGGCGGCAGGAAACCACATGTTACAGGTATCAATGTATATAAGGATGACTTGCCAGACATTCAAACCATAGAACTGTTTAAACAGTGTAAGAGAGATAGTTAAGAAAGTCCGGAACGATAACAAGGTATGTAGAACACTTGGTATGTAAGTGTATGTATAGCCTGTTATATATTAATTATGTTAGCGTATGTATAGCCTGTTTTGTTTTAATTAAAAGTGTCCACAATGCATAAAGTGGGAAAAGGTATTATGTAGTGATGTCTGATGAGCATAGTAATGCTTGTAGAAATTGTGTGTCCTGCAGTGGGCCACAAGGTAAACATCACAGACATCACAAGGGATGCTACATGAGGGCTTTAAACAGAACAATTCCATACCACCCACCATCAGTGGTAGGGTATGTCCAACAAGTACGTGCCATAGCAGGGGATAGTATATGTTGATATACCGTCACAGTAGGCATGTGTATGGGCATATAACGACAATGACATGTCAAAGGTGGTCCCCCTGTGCAAGTATGCTTTGCATTATGGGATACTATGTAAAATATGTGTAATGTACAGTATTGTAGGTAGATATGTCAGATATTCTACACAGCATAACAGGCATATCATGCATACCAAAGGTATCGTCTATTGGCATGTACAATATACAATAACAGGATACATATGGCTTGTAGTCACGGGACACTGTAATAGCATGATAGCTAATCTAAATGGAAGGGCTACTCAATTAACCATGCACAAAGGACATGTAATAGCTTCACAGGTTCATAGTGGGGTACTATGCAGTCTGGCAAGTCTGTGTAAGCACAACTACAGTGTTCACACCAGCAGCACCTCTCTAGGGTAGTGTCCTGTCTGTGAACAGCAGAGCCATGTGTTACCTGCACCTCTGCACAGTACACCCACTGCAGTGACCCCTGGCATACATGTGTCTCCCATCCACCAAGTGAGGTATCACATGAACAGTGCTACTGAGTGTCCCTACGTGATGTACATAGGAATCATGTTCCAAAGCATGGTGAGTGTCTGGTTTGGGAATGTAACCCTCAAGCACATCCCACTCATCGTTGCGTGTGTGCACATATCCATGAGCATGTTGCTCACAGTGGCTTTTGCTTATGTCGCGTATGTGGTGTATATCCATGAATATTATTATGGACATGGGCCCTGTCTGTTCAGCAGAGGTCACCCCTGAGTATGTAGTATGCAAATGTGTACAGACGTGGTGTCCGTAGTTCTGCCGCATACTTCAACCGTCGGAGCTCAATAAACGTCATGGCGTGTTAATGTTGTGGTATGTAAAGCCATAGCTGTTGTGTAAGGTACACCCTAAACGGGGTGTTGTACCCTTGAATGTGTGCATAAGTCTGGAGTTCAGAGGTACAATGGATGCCTATGTTGCAGCTACAAACCCAGTACAGATAAGTGTGGCCATGTAGAAGGATATCCACGGTACTTTGGCAATATGGTTATCAAAGGAGTGGGTGCGACATACGTGTGTACTATGAGCACATACAATGAGACATGTATGTAGGGGACTACCACCTATGTGATAGTCAGTGGGTGAATGGTGTAATGCAAAGGGGATGTTCATGCACCTTGTGTCATGCAGCTTGAGGCCATGTCACAGTGACACCCTTATGGAGGGGGTCAGTATCAGCTGGTGGATCAATCATGGCACTTTGTATGCAGTTGTCTGTAAAGCTAGGCAGGGAAAGTCCCTCTGTGTTAGCCTGTACCCCAGGGAAGCATATACCGAACATGAGGGGCCCTATGACTGAGGACTGTGGTATGCCAAGTGTAACTGAAATACAGTAGGTACTATGGTATGCTACCCTCATTGTGTGTGTCCTGTCCATGAGCCACTTTGTATAGCATCCTGAGACATAGGGGTCGATGTGCAGGTGGATGTGTATGTTGTCAATACCAGAATGGAGAATGGTGCTGCAAGGCAATGAGAGGACAATGTAGGCTGTGTGGACCCTCTTACCATCATCAACTACCCTGGTAACTGTATGAAAGGAGTCCACCAGGTGAAGGAGCCATGCTCTGGCCCTAACAAGTCCAACCTGGGTGGCATCAAAGGACCGGAGCCCACCAATGTCTCTGTGAATGACTTCCATGATGATGTGCCCCATAGCCTTGCAGAACAGTCCAGTCAGGTGTGTAGGGCAATAGTCCCCCTCGTGCATTGTGGCGCCACCTGTGTGGAGTGTGATAACTGTTGCTGTGTGCCATTCAAGGGCCACAATGTCTGATACAAGGCTATTACTGAATATGATGGCCAAGTGGGGAGACATGTCGTTCAGAGGTTTGTGTAAATCACAGCCTGGGATGTTGGACGGTCACATGGGGCCAGTGTTCCAGGCCATATAGAGTGCAGGTTAGTACTGTGTAGGTGTGACCACAGGGACACTGCAATGTTCCTGCATGGATTGTGGCCCTTTAGGGAGTGAGAGGGTGTAACGTTAGCATTGAACCCATCCGCCAGCATGTTGCCAACATCACCTGGTTCTGTAATGTTCCTGAATAACTGTTGTATATCAGAGAAGATGTGGGTATTGCCATTAACTACTGACATACCTCCATAATGCCTTGTGGTACACTCTGGAATGTGTTGCAGTAATGTTTACGTAGCTAGTTTCGGAGTATGTGATGAGGGATCCTGTAGCCCTACTGAGGCTGACCAGTGAGCTACCCCACCCATGGGATTGTACTCCACTTTGCAACAGCCTCCACCTGTTGTAAACTATGTCCATGGAACTGGATCCCCAGAGTGGCATCCGTTATCTGGTGGGTACCATCATGGCTCTGTGTGGAATAGCATGATCCATGCAGTTGTGTAAGTGCTAATGAAGTGCACTGGGGTATGTTTCAGCATTTGTATGTGCATTGTCCATCTGCACGGGTGTCATGACGTTAACTACTGCTGTCATAAGACATCTGTAGTAGGCGTTGTAGTACCCTTGTACTGTGTATGCCGTGAAGGGTGTGGTGCCGGGATGTGGATAACAAGGGTGATTAGCATATGTTCGGGATTCTACAAATGAGGGGATAACCCCAGGTGTGGAACACCAGTCACATGATGGTAGTGTCCATGTCAAGGATATTGTTGGTCTTGGAGGTGGTGTGTATGGGTTGATCCAGCCAAGTGGAGGTTATGAATCCCGGACAGCTTTGGCCTAATGTGTTGGTACATGAGTGGCTATCCCAGTTAAGTGTGGGGTAGTGTCAGTCTCACATCAGTAGTACCTGTCTGAGCCCTACTGTCCAGTACACCAAGAAATGAGGTCTGGCAACCATGGGGTATGTTGTTAAATCCATAGCTTGTTACAATGTGTATAGCAGTTCTGGCCACAGTTAGTTGCACATGGAGCACCTCTGATGCATTGTGCTAAGTAACTAGCCAGGATGTGTGTACAACATAGTGGAATATGGGAACACCTCAGCCGTGGGTGTGCCGGTCCAGGTTACATGACTGAAAGGTATGGTCTATGTATAACCTGTCATTGCAGGTGTGCTCTGCAGAGCCTAGAGGCAGGTCCCAGTCACTGCAGAGATATTGAAGTGGTCCATTATAAGGAGTGCCTTGCTTGTGTGCGTCAGAGATGAAGATGTCAAGCATTGCGTCACATGACCCCATGTTCTGCTTGCCTGTTCCCGTTCTGGTGGTGAATGTTATTGGAAACTGTGCAAGACAGGCAGTATTGAAGCAGTAAGAGCCTTACATGTTACCTGTACTCCCAGGGCTGACAGGTGCAGGTCAGCTGTGCCAAAGCATCGTGTTTTGTTGACCATGTCAGTCAAAGCAGACAGATGCCTGTGGAATGACAGCAGAAGCATAGGCAACTGTTGAAGTGACACAGTCAGTCATTGTACAGTGGTATCGGGTCCGGATGAATGCATAATGCTTCCCAGGGCTTGGCCCATACCTTCAGGGCTACAAGACCGGTGAGCTATTGCATGTCCCTGCACATGTAGTCTGTGAAGTTGCATCTCAGGGCAGTCACACTAACATGGAGAATGACAGTCAAATTGTACCTGGTGAGGTGTGGCATGGGTGTATAGGTTATGCTGCAGAACCAGTTACCAGACAGCAAGATGTAAGCGACTATCGCCTTGTGTAGCCTGCTGAGTGGAACATCAGTGTGACCACCTACAGAGTCACCTATGACAGGTGTGTTGTGTATGTTATAACACCCTATTGGCTGTATGTGATGGGCACACATGAGTCTGTGGGCTATAAGTTATTGTTGTTGTGTTTGGTGATGGGGGCTGCCTTTGGTGCCTACACAGAGTATGGAGAGGTACTGCACAAGTTGTACCCGTATGTGTGGCCTGTGGTGGTGGAGATCTTGTGTGACTATGTGATGAGTGGGGTCTGTTGCAAATGTTACACATCCCCACATGATTGTCATGTGCAGTCAGGGTTGGTGACAGCATTACCCCCAGCAAGGCTGCATATGTGCATCTCCACAGGCTGTAGTGTTGTATGTTGGGAGGTGAGCATTGACTGTGTACATGAGACAATTGCTCTATTGCCACATGTACGACATATTCATCATATAGACAGGCAATAGCACTGGTAAGTGACAGTTGGACATGCCTGTATATACAACCATGTCTCACAAGATATGTGAGTTACATGTGTACAACAGCTGTTGTACTGTAAGCAAGCTGGAAATGTCAGGACAGACAGTGTACTTGTGAGAAATGGTGTGGAATGGGTGCTATATTAATCAGTAGCACATGAAGTGCTCACAAGTTCTGCACAAGTGCTGAGCATGGAAATACAATACAGATAGGGTGTTGGATAATACCAACCCACAAGTGGTGACGACAGTCATAATTGGTGGCACCGCACTATAACCCTGCTGAGTATGGACTGCAAGTCCATGAACCATTATCAATGTAGATGTTAGCAGTACAGATGTACATGACAGTATGGATGTTTGACTACATATACCTTTGTATGTCACAGGAGTGTTCTACCAGTGGCCTGTTGACAGAATCAACACTACAAAAGATGCCAGAGTGACATGTGCATATCACACCAGTGCCAGCTACAGTAAAACAGGGTTAATGTGTTGTACTCCACCCTCATTGTAGCCCATACCACACAGACAAATGTGAAGCATCTGTGTATGTAAGGATGTGAATGGCCATGACCTATAAGCAATAGCTGTCTCAGTGTTGTGAACAACATACAGAATGGGCTTTGTGGGGGAGGTGTGTGACATATGTGCACATTCTGACGGATGATATCAGCATTGTAACCGCTAGGTGAATATCCCTGTACCCATTAACTACCACCTAGGCTGCGGTCAACATTATGGACACTGTGTAAGGAATGGTGTTGTGTAGTTCACTTCCAGAGTTGGTGACATCTCCAGGCCCCTTAGGTGGTCATACAAGGTACCCATGTCATGACAGGGTGCCATCCATGAGCATGGAGGGCATTGGACAGGCATACACAGCACTTGGGTGACCAATATTGGATCACATATCACCTTTAAGGGGTATTGGCCATGCGTGGATGGGCGATTCCAGCCTTCACAATCCTCACCTCCACTATGCAGCATGCTGTCTACCTTGCATAAAGACATGTGCTACACTATGATGTTGGACATGCTACATGTCCATATCCTGATATGAAAGACATACGTCATGGACAGCCACCATCCTACTACTAGGATCGCCACATGCTGGACAGATCCCTGTGCCATGCATGTGACATACCCCCGCCATACCATGCAACCCTGTCCATCAAAGCTGCACATGTCATCTCTATCATACGTGGTGTGATGGCCACATGTTAGATGTAGTATCAACTGTCTGGATCAGTAATGTAGCACTGATGCACCTCGTGGTGGCAAAATGGCTGTCGGATACAGCTAGGAAACTTTGCCCGCACATGCTATAGTTGATAACCATCCCTGCGAATGACGTCCGACTAGCCATTGTCCCATGTCTATCACATGTGCAACACAGGCGAGCTGTGGCAAGATGTTGAACAGCTGTACAGTGCTGTGTAGATGTATATGGCAAAACACATGCATGTAAAGGTTTCCATGCGTATGTGTGCATTGTCACTGCTCAAGTCCATTAAGGCAGTGTATGTGTTGATATGTGACATATACACAGCATCAAGATCAACAGCATTACCGTGGACACATCCAGGCATGTGCTGATAGGTAAGAACACCAGTGCAGGTGAACACACATGCTCACATCAAGACAGCATTCACATGGAGTATGAAAAATGTAATGAGGTGACACACATATATGGTGATGATATCCAATGCATAATGGGTGTTACATGTGTGTGACACAAACATGTCAGTCGTGTCAGTGTCATGATGATTTGCAAAGATAACTGTGCAGATGTACTAGATTTACTATAAATGTATGTGCAGCAGTATCTCTGTACATCTCTGATACTGTGACCTGTTACCATCATTATGTCTTACAGATAATGCCTCGTACACGCCTGCCAGCGTACAGCCGCCAGGAGGATGATGTTCTCATCCCGTACCTCCACGAGAACTATGAGGTGTTGTTCAGCCATGTGCCACAGCATGCCCAGCAGCGTGATGACCTGTGGCAGGATCTTCACAGGATGGTGAATGATGTGGGTCGCCATAACCGCACCTACTAGCAGGTGCACAGACACTGCATGGACTTGATATGACATGCAAAACAGCGTGCCACTGCAATCGCCAGGGAACAAGGTGGAACAGGTCGTGAGCCATCAACCCAGCCCCCACTCATGCACGCCGAGGAGCTACTGGCCAGTCTGGGGACACCCTCAGAACAGCATCCTCAAACACTAGCTGCCATCGTGTAGGTGGGTGTCTCCCAACCAATGACCCTGGAGTTGCCTGGTAAGTTACTACTGCACATATGGCTATTATATCCCATTTAGTTGCATGTGTCACTGTACATTATGTAATGTAACATCATATGCAAGGTATGTTTACACACATGCTGCATACTACAGTATGCTACCCTGTGTATGCACACATGTGCATACCATATGCTATTGTACAGGCAAATGTGTTAACATGCACAGTGCACCCTGTGGCTGTCATACAGTCATGGATAATGTTCAAACTGCTGTGTCACCCCTATACAGGTACCTCTGGTGTGCTGCACAGACATCAGTACATTGCAGGTGAGACTGTCATCAGTATCAGGCATGTTAAAGCATAGATCTATTTGCCATGTGGCCAGTTAACACCTGTACACATGATGTTTAGTCCAGTTATGATATACAGGTTGCATCACCCATCATTCACACTGGCCACCCATGTGCAATATATACAAACGAAATGATACACCAACATGACACCACAGTATTTGTCATTGCTACATGTGTGGACAGCTGTGCATACAACGGTGGAGGTGTTGTACAATGTAGGCATATGTACTATACATTGGAACAACACGTGTGGTACACAAACAGTACCACACAGTGAGCTGTGATATGGGCAGCCCACAGGAGTCACCATTGTGTTATATGCCCCTGCAATGGGTGCACACATTGTGATGTGCCATCTGACATGTCCCAGACACGTAGTGTTCTGGCTGCAATATTGTCACACTATCCCATAACCCCTACCCCACATACCAAACATACAACCCGTTGTCTGCATAGCCCTGTGGATGGTGACATATCCGACATCTATGGGTGTATGTCATATGGGACAACACAGACATGTGAGATTGATGGCCATCACACACATTTGGCCAACACATGTACACACATGGCCATGGGGAATGGCCTGAGACATGTAGCCACACAGTAGATGTGATGTGTATACACCCTGTTGCACATTGTCCACACATGGTCCAATTATAGCCTTAGTTGACTGATTATACAGTTGATGTGGTACACTGGACATCCTAAAAGCCTGTGCACAGCTAGTGGAGGTGTCACTGAAGTCTACCATATAAGATGTGTTGAACATCACGACTGTGTCATAGCATGACAGTAGTCACCTCTACAGCTTCCACAGACATTGACACCACATCAGGCCACAGATACTGTACATTTCCCTTGCTGCTGTAGGACATAACCATTAGCTGTGCACCTTGTGTGTGTGGTACATCAATGTCATGTGGGACATGGTGAATTTACAAGTCTGCTATGTGTGGACATGGTTGCCAGGCAGCTAAGACTCTGTAGTAGTTGTGCAGGGGTGTCATCTGTAGGTCCTCCAGTGACCTGTCACATGACACACCATGGTTTGTTGTGTATACACCTCAGCATCATGGGTCATCATCCACAGTTATGTCATGGGTATGCATGCAGTTATGGCTATGCAATGTGTACATATTATGCACTGTATAGCAATATAGACGCCTCATGATGCCATGCAATGGCACAGTGTCTGTACCTCACACTGTATAGCAATGTAGACGGCTCACACTACCATTCCATGCTCATGCACATTTGCTAAACATGCATTCTATCTGTAGGGCATACAGACAACACCGCAATGTGATGCCCATTATGACACTGTACATGTGTCAGGACACCATTTTGTTAGACATGTATGCATGTTAATGCACACGTCAGCAGATTACATGTCAAGGTCACGTCAGCCATGTGTACTGTTATCCTGTTCTGGTCCACATGGTGTATCACGGGGATGCATGCATACTACCATGATTGTGTGAACTGCATGGCTACTGATATGACACCTGCTTCCTGTAGTGTGCACCCCAGGGAGGTATGCTAACTAACACTATTAATGTCTGAGCTGCATGCCATCTGCTGTATCACAGGCATGCAGCATGCCGTCTGTCAAATCACATGCATGGTGTGTGTGTGTTTGTGTGTGTGTGTGTGTGTGTGTGTGTGTGTGTGTGTGTGTGTGTGTGTGTGTGTGTGTGTGTCTGTGTGTGTGTCTGTGTGTGTGTCTGTGTGTGTGTGTGTCTGTGTGTGTGTGTGTCTGTGTGTGTGTGTGTGTGTGTCTGTGTGTGTGTTTGTCTGTGTGTGTGTGTCTATTGTAATTTAGAGTCTTTCTTGGCATTCACAGGTGATGTAGGTGCGTTACCCTCCTGCGGTCCATCTGATGTTAGTGTCCCCACAGATACTAGCAGTGATGAACATATGCATGAGGTACAGGCAGGGTTGTCAGGGGCAGAATCTGTGCCAATGGTTGCCATCCCAGCTATGTCCCCCTCTTCCCCGCACACAGTTCTGCTGCCAACACATACCACATCACCAGTGGCCATAGAAGAAGGACAGTCACGCATGGAACAGGAACGTGTGGTGGCTACAGAAGGTGTGTCTCCACACCATGGTGTCAGTGTAATGACTGCAGATGTACCACACAGGCATGTGGCCGGTGCTGCTCGTAGGAGAACCTCTGGCAGACATGCACCTGCAGAACAGAGTGCAGCAGCTGGTATAACCAGGCGCATTTTCCTGACTGTAATGGTGGCACAGGCACGTGCTGAATGGCAGAACAGAGAAGGGCAGAGGCTGCAGAGGGCTGCTATCTGTACCCTAAACGACAACATCCAGGCATTGGCAAATGTTCAACAGCAGATTGCTGATGTTCTGGACAGGCGATTGGGTGACATGGTCAGAATCCTTGACTGTGGCATGGCAATCCACGAGCATGAGCTGTCTGTGCTGGAACATCTGGTAGAAGTGAGGCATAGGCCACGTGGACGTAGGCCAGCTACACCACCCAGTGCAGGTCAACACGAGCATGCCACCTCACATGCCCGCTCCCATAGTGCTAGTAGCAGTAGCAGTGCAGTTGGTGCTGCGCTGTCCACACCTGGACACAGCAGGCCACGTGGATGTGGCCCTGGACATACCCAGCAGGGACACGGTTCCAGTGGACATGTGTCATCGGACAGTAGCCAATCTGTACCTCCGCCTAGTAGTGCCCGTGCAAGCCCTGGCAGGCACAGGTCACGTGGCCATGGCCGGACACAGTGAGCTGTACAACCTGGTCTGTACAATCAGGAGCTGTCAGTAATACCCCTGTGTAGGCCTCACAAAAGGCAGAACTGTGTGCACACATACACGCACACAGCAAACACATCTGTAGGGCACCACAACACCCACATGCATACTGAACTGACATGTCCAATCATATCACCGGCCCTTACCCTCACACATGATGTCATCCATTGGTGCAGCCTATGCCCCTGGCAAACATTATCACCCTGTGCATATGATGAAGCCTGTGCCGCATCCCTGTCATCCACACCATCGGTGCAGGGACTTGCTCAAATGGTCTGATGCACAGGGTGAACAGAATAGTGAGAGAAGTATATATTACATTAGTTGTGTACTGTTAACACACACCAGACATACCATGTAGTACAGGTTTAGCAGGCATTGTTATATGTTCACAGTATGTGTCTCGGTAACAACAGTAACAGCATGTTGGTAATGATGCCCTGGTTCCCTCCTTATGTTCTACCTGCATGTGCCTAGAGGTAGCAATGTTTGCAGTTTCCCATGTGTAACTGTGGAGTACTCACAGGCACGTATGGCAATATCAGCATGCTATACGTAGCCTCAACCTGACTGTTGGAAAGGCTAACATACCACAGATGTCCACACATATACTGATCCAGAAGCATGTGGGCAGTTTAATAGGCTACAGTGGCTAGAGACGTGACATCCATACCAAGTCACATCACAGGTATGTTGACATGGTGCAGGGGTTGTACACAGCGGTCTGACCAATGGTAACATTAGAGGCCACTTGATAGCATGAGGCCTCACTGTGTAGCAGTATTACCCTGTCACATTACAGGAACATGCCCACACTCATGGGGTCAACAACACTATAACGCACACCCCATAGTGTTGAGGTGAGGACCCCTGCCTATGTGGTCATCACCCTTACAGTACTGTGCACCCACATGATGCGACACAGAGTAAGAACATGTACAGGTAGCCAGTATGGCTGAGACCAATGGCATCAACAGGGTAGCAGACTGCATCACCATGAGGGGTTATCGATCCTGTGTGTTCTGTATGGTAGCATACACCCTCACTCCATGCACCAGACATCCATACATACATACACACAAACACACACTGTGGAGACCACAAATGTCATACACATACGGATAGCTGATGTGTGTGATACACACACCACCCCTGCCTACATCATGCTTTCCACACCGCAGTATGTACAGATCTCTACAACAGTGTACAGGGGTGTGTAACAATTGGGATGTATTCCCCACCATATGTGGCATATATGGTCACACAAGCAAACACACATGGCAGTACTGTGAATGATACACCTGCTATATGATGATATGTCTGACAGACATGCAGCAGTATTGGCCGCATTATGTGTACCAACACTACGTCCGGCAATTGTGCTGCTATATGCACACGGCAGGATGTAAGTGTTACAGGTGTCAAGTGCCATACAGTCAGTAACACCTGACCGCTGTGTAGGTTTTATGTCTTCACTGTCAAGTAACAGTAACATAGCGTACTGTTTGCACATGTAATAGTAGGATGGCGTGTGACAAACCTGTGAGCCGTCCCCGGCAAACATCCATCTGCACAGGTGGATCACCACTTTATGTACACATCCATCCATACCTGATGTACATCCTATCGTACTGTCAGTATGTCACCATATACAGGTGTCAATGATGGGGCTGCATTGCAACTGCATGTTGTAGTTAGGCACAGATGAGTTACATACATCAGCTACTGCACATGCATGGTAGCTGCATGCGCACTACAAGTTGTACATGTGTGTTGGTCCTGCATGCCTGTCATGTAGCCATGTTTATATGCATTGCAATTGGTGGACATGTGTGATGACATACATAACACATGGACTGTTGTATGATATGATGGGTGTCATGGGTAACTAGTAGAGAGGGAATGTGTCCTCGGTCAACATTGCTACCTCATGTACTGTTAGCATTCAACAGCCATGGACCCACCTTCCATTTGCGTGTGTGTGATTGCAGTAGCCACTTGCCTGCATGGAGGACAGCAAAAGCTATGCTATGTACATATGTGTTGTGTGTGTGGTCCATGCACACATCCACTGCGATTACATGTATGTCATATCCAAACATGTGTGTTCTTGGGTGTACAGCGACAGTCATCTGTCACAGCTGTGTAAGACCCAGGGCCCCTAGTATGTGTAGAGCCAACCTGGTTATTACAGTGGTATCACTGCAATGCATAACACATGATGGAACCCTGCCGGTACATGTGTAGTCTGCACAGTTGCTGTAGACCTATGTACAGTCCACTAGTCATGAGTCGCACAGTGTTGTGGTAATGTATGGCTGTATATTGCTGGTCCAACGACATGGTGATGTCTGAGGGCTACATTGTAGACTGCAGTGTGTACCTCTGTGATCTGCACCTGAGACATCTGTGATGGCTCCTGAGTGTGTACTGGTCAGTACATGTGAGTGGCCTTCATGTACGTGGGGACAGTAACACCATACTGTGCCCTTCCGTGTTTAGAATCCGTATGCGCGCAAGACGGCCCTTTGCAACTGCTAAGTGTGTGAGCATGTCCAGTACACCATTGTGTAGTTGGACACACAGTGCATTCCAAACTGTGCCCTTCTGTGTTTAGAATCCGTGTGCATGCAAGACGCCAAACCGTGCCCTTCTGTGTTTAGAATCCGTGTGCATGCAAGACAGCCCTTTGCAACTGCTAAGTGTGTGAGCATGCCCAGTACGCCGTTGTGTAAATGGACACACAGTACATTCCAAACTGCGCTCTTCTGTGTTTAGAATCCGTGTGCATGCAAGACACCAAACCGCACCCTTCTGTGTTTAGAATTCGTGTGCATGCATGACGGCCCTTTGCAACTGCTAAGTGTGTGAGCATGCCCACTATGCCGTTGTGTAGATGGACACACAGTACATTCCAAACTGCGCCCTTCTGTGTTTAGAATCCGTGTGTATGCAAGATGGCCCTTTGCAACTGCTAAGTGTGTGAGCATGCCCAGTACGCCGTTGTGTAGATTGACACACAGTACATTCCAAACGGATGTGTGATACTAAGCATTTGGGCATGCCAAGTGACACCTTGTGTCGGTGATGTGCCTCTGTATATGGGCATGGCCATTGACATCCTGTATAGCGATGGTGGTCATCCAGGCAACAGATGTCCATTTACAATGTCACGATGGATGCCTACATTGAACACACTGGTTGACTGTCTTGAAGGGTGTACTGTCTGTGGTGCATCCCGTATCCATGTAGTGTTGTTGTAGTGCTCTGTAGATATTCAGTTGCCCCGATCACACCACTGCCGTGTGTGTGTCCACATCTACCTTGGGACAGTAATATGCTTGCAGACTGCTCACTCTCTATACATTCCCTATCGGCATCTCTGCCTTTACGGATAATGCCACCCACCTAGAAGTATGCCTCTGGGAGTGCTGTGTTCAGTAATCTTGGTAGTGCGTTCTGTAACTGCGTATTGCTGTAGTGTGATAAGGTAGTTAGGTGTATATTCGACCCCCAGCCCTGCAGGTGGGTATGAGTGTGTGTGTGTGTGTGTGTGTGTGTGTGTGTGTGTGTGTGTGTGTTTCCAGTTGCCTGGGGACAGAGTAATGCTTTTAGATGGCTCACACCACATACATTCCCTATCAGCATCTTTGCCTTTGCAGATGATGTCACCCACCTAGAAGTATGCCTCTGGGAGTGCTGTGTTCAGTAATCTCGGTAGCACGTTCTGTAACTGCATAATGCTGTAGTGTGGTAGACTAGACAGGTAGATGCTCGATTCCAGGGCATGGCAGGTGTGTGTCTGGCAGTTATACTGTATGTGTTGGTATCTGTGGGTGGCTAGCTGCAGGATGTGTCCATTTTTTTTGTTGCTGACCTATTTAATGTCCACAGCCCACATATTCTGCCTAGACACTGGGTTGTCAACACATACAGTTGCCAATAGGTCTGGTGAGTAACAGTCAGCAGCCCTACTCTTACCCTTGCTATGGTCTGACCCATGTGACTCAACATAACACATGTGCCTTGATATTGACAACACTACATGATGCAGGTGGCACATGTGGTTTCCTTTCCATTCCTGTCTAATGCATTGCTGTCATGTGGTTCGCTGTTGTGACATAGATGCCATATCTACAAATGTGTACATGTATATGTGTGTATGTATATATACATATATATATGTCCAAGTATATATGTCTACAAATAATATATGTGATATATGTAGATGTAGAGGTGGACATAGATGTGAACATATGTCTGGGGTCTTCAGCACTATTGACTATTTGTGCCAGATGATCTGTACGTGATGACCTTAGATCTTTGTATATCTGCCATGGCGTGGTGTTAATGCATATTGTCTGTGGTGTGCAGGGCCACGGGCTGTTATCGTGTCGACACTGGTTATTTTGTTGCTGGGAAGACCATGGGACATCGAATATGGTGATGGTAAGGCACCTGTTGCCAATTGTGTGTGGACCTGAGCGACACTGAGCAGTGGTTAATATGTTGGAGGTTCGGTATGGGTCATATAACTATTCATTGGAAGACTATACTATGCAGATGAGGTTGACTATGGTGTATCACATTTATCACCAGGGTGTGCTGCTGGTCCCTGGAGTGTATGTGTGTAGTCAGCCAGGTGCAGGTCTTGCATATAGTTGATAGCATGGGAGGGGGGTCAGGCATACTGTACATACATTGCAGAACTTTGCCTCGGGAGTGCTCCTGCCTTAGCAAACCTAAGCTAGGGGTGTGTCTATCCCTGCCTGGTGACGTTGGGAGGGATGACAGCAGTGGTGGGGTAGTCAGGGTGTCCAGGCTGCACAAACAGGTGTTGATCAGCACAATCAGCTGATGACATGGCCAGCCCGCACATGAACAGTACACTAATGTGAGCAAGCAGCATACAAAGAAACAAATGGAGCCAGCAAATTGTGATCAAAGATGCTTTATAATTAAATAAGTAACATAAGAACAGATAACCAGACCGGTTTTGGCTGGCAACAACATACAGCCTTCTTCAGTGTGAAACAAAACAATCAGATGCTACAATTATATACATACAGCTGTCATACCATTGGCTCATCTTCAAAATTGCTCATTGAGACCAGGTGGAAACAGTCCACCTAGTTTTACAATCCATTTCTTTTCTTTTGAGTCTAAAATTGAATGTCATCCGGTTTTATTGGTTTTGTTACCCTTAACCATGTCAGTAACTGTAAAAGTAAATTGGGCAGTTTTGTGTGTTAGACTGTGTTTGTACAGAGCATTATTAACTTTTTTGTTTTTAATATTACTTACGTGTTCAGAAATTCCAACCCAATTGTCCATCCTTAATAAAGGTTTAACATTCATTCCTGGTTTTGTGGTATCTGAGGATGTCTTGGCACAAGACGTCATGTCTTTTTGTAGAACTCTTAACCTGAAGCTGCAGTATGGTGATGGGGTAGAATCATATAACAATGATAAATTTGTATATCACAAATCTAAATACCTTCCTCCAGTGTACCCTATTGTACATTTATTTCAGAGCAGCATTCTCAAAGATCTGCACTATTCTGGCTCTGATGTTCGGTTCAAACCCAACAATCTGTCACTTAGTGAAAAAAAGGCAATTCTTGAATTACAGCGCAATAGGGACATTGTCATCATTTCTGCAGATAAAGATGGGGCAGTTGTCATTATGAATTGGTCAGACTATGACAAGGAGGCTAGGAGGCAACTAGCAGATAGACGATATTATGCTGAAATGCCTTTCAATCCCACCCACAAGTTTAAGAAACAGATTGATGATTTTTTATCTAAGGCCAAGGATGCGGGCATCATCACCACTTCTGTGCTCCAACAACTTACCATTCAGGATTATGCAAACCAATACATCTACTTTTTACCAAAAATACACAAGGATCCTGTCCATCCACCAGGCAGACCAATAGTTTCAGGCAGAGGGTACATTACCGAACCATTATCCATTTTCCTGACCAGATATTTAAAGCCTCTATTATCATATGTTCGTTCCCGGCTACAGGATACCACCGAATTTCTAAAAATCATTTCAAATACCCAGTTGGAACCAGATTGGCTAATGTGTACACTTGATGTCAATGCTTTATATACTAATTTACCACATCAGGTAGGTTTGGAAGCCTTGACATATTGGCTCAACATGTCACACTTATATGATCCAGACTTTAACACTTTTCTTGTTGGTCTTGCAGAACATGTCCTTACCAATAATGACTTCTTTTACCAGGATACCTGTTTTTGGCAGACCAAGGGCACAGCAATGGGGGCAACAAAAAAGTTAATAATGCTCTGTACAAACACAGTCTAACACACAAAACTGCCAAATTTACTTTTACAGTTATTGACATGGTTAAGGGTAACAAAACCAATAAAACCGGATGGCATTCAATTTTAGACTCAAAAGAAAAGAAATGGATTGTAAAACTAGGTGGACTGTTTCCACCTGGTCTCAATGAGCAATTTTGAAGATGAGCCAATGGTATGACAGCTGTATGTATATAATTGTAGCATCTGATTGTTTTGTTTCACACTGAAGAAGGCTGTGTGTTGTTGCCTGCCGAAACCGGTCTGTTTATCTGTTCTTATGTTACTTACTTAATCATAAAGCATCTTTGATCACAGTTTGCTGGCTCTATTTGTTTCTTTGGATTTTACTATAATTTGGTGCCATGCAATTGCCGATGTGCAGGAGGTCCGTTTTGAGTGTTACAAGCAGCATACACACATGTTTCATCCACACTCTACACCACCAGTGTATACCTGCAGGGACATTTCATGACACAGTCGAACCAAATGACACGGGCTGCAGCAGGCAACATATACCAACATGTGCAGGGGGCTGGGGCAGTGCGGATGTGTATGCTGCTGAACAACCCTTACTGGGGTGACATAAGACTTTATTGACCGAGGGTGACTTACCAGGGTCTACATGGGCTGCGGATGTTGGAGCACTATGGGGTGGACAGAGACCTCCTACAGCAGCTTGTTGACCTGTGCCTAACACATCACACAGGCCAAGGGGAACGCATCACAGTGGATACCATGGGATGTGTTGTCCTAGGTGTACTAGCCACAGGTACCTCACACAGCACAACTGGGGATATCATGGGTATCTCACAGGCATATGCATCCAGAGTATTGCACCACTTCACAGACGCCATGTCAACACATGCTAGTGAGGACATACAGGTCCTCCACATACATGATTAGTGGACCAGCAATATGAATCTGTTCCACCACATGGATGAGTACCCTGTGGTACTGGGTGCTATAGCCTGCACACGTAGCAGCACCCGGGGAGCAGGGTAGGGCCTACAGTCAGTGCAGGGGCATACTCTCCAATAGCTAGGCCCTATGCGATGGCCAGGGCATGAGATTGAATGTGTGTGCTGTCTGCCCTGGAAGCTGTGATGTGTCTGATATATGGCGTCTGACACAGCTGTAGCACACCAGTGCCTATGTGGACATCCCCCACGGTCTCCCAATGGGGGATGCTAGGTAAAGACTGGTGTAGTGGCTTATAACACCCATCAGCAATGCACACACAACTGAACACTCACACCATACTGAAGCGGATGCACAGGCAAGACATATACATGTGTTTGGGATGCTCGGTTCACAGTGCTGGTATCCGGACACATCTGTAGGGGCTCTGCAGTATTCACAAGCTACATGCATACATGCTGTTATGTTATTTGCTATGCTACACAATGTTAGCCTGCAGTAACAGTTTCAGCAGAAACAGCATGGGACAGGGCCACACAGCCCAACACCACTGCCAAGGCCTGTACAGACACAGTGTGACTTGGTGAAGGAACTACCTGTGTAGGGCACAGTCGGCGACAGCCCGTGCACAGTATGACCTGCCCTTGGCAAAGAGGCAACACACGGCATATGCACTGACACAGTAGGTATCCACGGATTTCCCCTCACTGACCTGCACACAGTACAATGGATGCCAAACATGACAGTACCTGTGCTCGGCCATGTATGGGAGGTGCATTGTGTGCATCCGACATAGGCAGCACTATCCCTAACCCTAACCCTAATCCTTAAGTCCGTAACACAACCAGGGTATGTCTATTGACCTAACAAGTGGTGGTTGTATTAGAATGTGTACTTACCCATTGCTCTGGTATGTATGTGAGCATACAAGTGACTGTGGTGGCCACATGTTAGGGCAGCAGACAGTATACATCCATAGTGGCACCATGACCTCTGTAGCACATACGGGGGTCACAATGGTAGCCTGTAGTACACAGGGTGTCCTACCCACTGCAGATTTTGGGCTGACCATCATGTGTGTCCGTACAGCCCACACACATTCCATGCAGCTGGACAGATGTGGACCAATACAGACAAATGATATATGATGGCCTATGGATATGCCCAATGACTGACCCCAACCCCGTATGACACACACAGACGACAGCAGGCCAGGCTGTTTGATGTAGGATGTGTAATAGGACGTCCAACATCACTGTGCTGGTAATTAATGCTGGGAACTGACATACCCTGGTATCCCTCCAACCAGAAATTTAGGTAGGTCCACACACTGACATGGAGTACCCGGCAGACCAGTACAGTAGCGGCAGATGTGTACAACTGTTGGCTGTGCCCCCCGTCACACCTACACATGTGAGAGTCATGTGCACCACCCACGGTGCTGTGTAGGACTGTGGTTGCATGTCCCCCCACGCTATACAGACATGTAGCAACTGTCAATGCCACATGACCATTAGCTACCCTGCAGACACAGCATGTCACCTGTCTGTGTAGAACGGAGGGGTCAGCAATACAGTACTAACTATCTGGACATGTGACACATGCAATACAGTTGACCATACTTTGCATGCTCACACACATGATGGTATTGTCAGTCTACAACATGCGCAACAGTCATACTGGGCATGCTCACACACTGAAACACAGGACGGCCAGGCATGCACACACCAGTGGTCCAGACATATCTGCCAGTACATTGCTATACTGTTGGATGTCTGCACTGTATGGTGTTTGTGGTCTATTGTCTGTACATATGCCATGGTCTATTGTTCATTCACATGAGCTATGTGCGCAGGGTACATCTACCATCACGTGTATAGGGCAGTTCTTTGTTTGCGGACAGGCCGATGCCTTTGGATACAAACTGGGTAAGGCACAGTCCAGCAGGTGGGAGCTGTTGTGCGTGGGTTTGCACAGTGTTAAGCACTGCTGACCTCTGGTCACAGCACCTTATACACGTTTACACTCCACATTTCTTTGACAGGGCACTACTGGCATACTGGTAGACAAACACGCTTATAGCCGCTCGCTCTCCGACATTTCCGCTTACATTTGTCACTCACGCTGGGTGTGTGCGATCCCTTGTGATGCATATTACATCGGACTACATGACTACAGTATCAGGTATGCGTAACCATTTTGCGACGGCAGCCATTCGACTGTACGGACTCGGCGGCCTGTCCAGTGACGTAATCATATTATATGCGTGTTCCTCATACGATCTGCTCCCATCTGCCTGATACATGGGAACCGATACTCTGCAATGCTGACATGTGACTTGAGTTTGTTAACACAGCTGTCTGCCGAGTCATGCTACTGCATGCCAACTGCACACTGACCACCTTTCAGATTGCACGACGGGAGACTGTAGGAGTGACACCTTTCCCACTTTGCATGGGACAGTCCCTCATCACACATCACATGTGACACCACCAGAACTCTCCACCAATCGGGGACACATTTCCACAGAATCAGGGACACACTTACAAAAGTAGTGCTATTAACTTGACACATTGACAGAATCAGAGCATATGACATAATACACATATTCTGACGTAACAGTTGTATATAACTCTTACTTATTGTCATTAGTCAGTAAGTGTAATTCTCCACCTTTCCTTCAACAGCCACTACATTTAGGAGGGATTAAGAGGGACACAGTTAGACTTTCAGTCAAACTCAGGGACGTACCTGACATTCAGGGACGGTTGAGTGGTATGGACAATACTCTAGCCATCGCGACTGTCCTGATTAGGGGACCTTCTCATGTTGTAGGTGTCTGTACTGGTTCCTTGTTAAGGGTCTTGTATACCTGACACATCAATATGTCATATGTAGTAGCATAAGCAACTCTACTGCTGCTAGACTATGCTTTGATTTGCTCCGATATGTATATTTCTGTACTATGCATGGCTGTAAGTATGTCCTGCCCTGGTACATCTGACAGTTCTATAGACCAGGTTCCACTTTGGCCATTCAGACTGGTGGCGGCGCTATAGACCCTATATGTAGAGCTATCACGTGTCGAGGCAACACATACCCACAGCATACCTCTCAACTGTCTCTGATTTTCAGGGCCGTCCCTGATTTTGGATCATATTTTAACTCTGTCCCTCTTAATCCCTCCTAAAACTAGTGACGTTTGGAGGAAAGGTGGTGAATTACACTTAATGAATAATGACAATAAGTAAGAGTTACAAACTTCTTTAACTTCAGAAAATGTGTATTAATTCATATGCTCTGATTCTGTCAATGTTTCCAGTTAATAGCTCTAATATTTTAAATGTGTCCCTGATCGTCCTTGTGTTTTCTTGACTTATCTGTGATTCTGTTGAAATTTGTCCCCAACTGGTTGAGAGGTCTGAGCCACAGCCAGTAGTACAGAGACAACCTCCACGGTTTACATATGTTAAAGTTATTCATGTAGCATTATAATTGATAATACTGTTTCCTATTACATGTAGCTGTTACTGATACAACAAATTGATGTCTGACACCACTACACACACTATATAGCCTCCATTCCTGAACTCACAGGCCCAGACCTCTCAACCAATTGGGGACACATTTCAGCAGAATCAGGGACAAGTCAGGAACAAACAGGGACAATCAGGAACACTTTTAAAATATTAGTGCTATTAACTTGATACATTGACAGAATCAGAGCATATGAATTAATACACATTTTCGGAAGTAAAAGAAGTTTGTAACTCTTAATTATTGTCATTATTCATTAAGTGTAATTCGCCACCTTTCCTCCAAAAGTCACTAGTTTTAGGAGGTATTAAGAGGGACAGAGTTAAAATGTGGGTCGAAATCAGGGACGTCCATGGAAATCAGGGACAGTTGAGAGGTATGCACAGGCCATGTGCCATAACTGTCGTTTTGCAAGACACAACTGCCCAGACGGGTGTGTCCCTCGGGTGTTTAACCTCTTCTATTATGCTATCATCTACCTGAAGTGGTCAGCAACTTATGCACTTTCCGTCAGTAGCATAACTCACATACCAATGGGTGTGACTGAACACCATATCAGGAACAATGCATAACACCCTGCGGGACACATTTAGATGATTGGTTCTATTAACCAGACACAATCACAGTCACAGAACATATGTATTCATTCATGTTTGTCAGGGTACATGCTGCTTATGACTCCTACATGTTGTCAGCTGTCATTACCTGTATTCCGCCACCTGTTCACCTAATATCAGTAGTTCTGGCAGTGTTTCTTTGGACTTTGTTACATTCTGATACATAACTATGGACGTCCATGCTACTCGGGTACATGGCACTGTGTAGGTCTCTATGTATTCCCTGATGGTTTACAAACTATCCGGTAGATGTGCTCTTCAGGTTTGGAAGGTGTAGGCGTATGCTATGCCCACATAGGAATATTAATGACTTCCACTGAGCGGGCCTACTACATCTCTGCCAACCAGCACCTGCACACTTAAGCCCATTAATGCATACCCATGGTCCACATACCTGGCACCCCTCTACAGCAGTCATGACAAATACTTACTGTGAGCGCAGCTGGGGTATGAGCACACCCCTACACATTGCCCACTGTCCACATCTCGGGACACATGTCGTACGTTTTGTCAACCCATGTATTATCACACTGGCACAACCTACTGTTCCATGTACACCTACATCCTGCTCGTATTAGTGTCGGCAGATTCTTTCATACCTGACCTTTTGGGGTCCCGCAAGGGACACCGTTATCCATGTTTACAGTGTAAACCTTGCAGAACTCTCCCACTG
>NC_056743.1:736413762-736533762 GCF_019279795.1 Protopterus annectens
CTTCCCTTACACAGCAATCATCCATTCTCCTGCTGGGAAAACCACAGTACTACAATTAGGACATTCCCTGTTTCCTACTGCTCTGGACCCGTGCTGCGAGTCTACTCACTCCAAGGATATTCATAACCCCTACGCTTATAGTCCTTACACATATGCATGTTTGATTGCCAGGGTTTTCATGTGCTGATCCTGGTTTAGGCTCGGCCAACTGGTGACTAGCATTGCCCTGGTGGTGTTCAAAGATCAGACGTAGCACATGGACAGAATTAGTCCAGAGTTTTACATTCTACCTGTGTTTACAGATGTAGGTGTTTGGGCACCTCTGACCACATTATTGGGTCGGTGCTACATAATTTAGGGCAGGGAGTGGTTCCACTACATAATGCAGGTTGGGGGGGGGGTTCCCTTCCCATTTGACTATTTCATTCATTTATACATACAATGAATATTATTCTGGATATCTGTTATGAAATCACTAAAGGTATGCAATAGTCTAGTCAACAGCTGGGACAGTTGGTTGGTGTATTTCTGTGTACCTCTCTGATACTCAGGGACTCATGTCTACAGTGACAGGGACAAGGCTATGACAACTCCGGGACAATCACAGACACTTCTACCATATTAGTACTATTAACTATGAACATGTTGACAGATTTGTAATACTATTAATTGTCTGCAGATAAATGCGTCTAGTACTCTTCATTGTTGTGAGTAGTCATTCTCATTCAACACCTTTCCCCCAAAGGGCACTGACTTTTTGAGTTTTGAATGGTCTGGCCAGTTATTTTGTGAATGCTCTGACCATTGGTATCGTTGACATTGTCATATGTACGGGTTGTGCTGTATTCCGGTGACTAGGGTTGGCACCTTTTCACATGGCCAAGATGGGACATTTTCGGAACACACCAGGTTTTACAAGCCGACACATACCCATGGTCAGTACAACAGATAGAACTTTACTTATCTGCCTACATAAAAGCCTATTGTTGTAGCGGTTTATTTGCTTATTCTGTTTTTTACAACATTTAGGTATTGTAGATACTGCAATAATTATTTTCTGCTACTATTACATAACATATGGGACATACTTATGTCCTACAATCCCAGGACATTTGCCATTTGAAATGTCTTTTGTCAGGACACAACTGTCCAACGATGGACTATTCCTCGCAAAGCGGGACAGATGACAATCCTACTGCGGACACCAGATTGTTTGGGCCAACACATAGCCACGGTCACTGCAGGTTTAGAACAGTCATTTGTTTCCTAGCTGTAAGCCTTATACCTTTGGCACTTTTGTTGTTTGCCTGTTTCTTGTACAAATTACGTTTATTCTATCCTGACGTGACCGCTTTAGGCAACTGTTACATGCAGTATGGTGCATAGTTTTTCCCTACGGTCACAAGACATTTGGCATTGTACCATTGTTGGTCAGGTCACACCTAAACACACATTAATTGTCCCTCACACAGTGGATCAGGGGTATCCTGTTTACGTCAGTGCCTTCATCACCCTTATACCATGTTCCACTATGCGAATGTGTGCAATATATTCTCCCGCTTATTCGTTTCGGGACATGTGCATCACGGGCAGGTGTTTGATCATGGGTAGTAGGGTATGCATGACCACTTAGGGCTGGACTGTGTCGTGCACCTCTAATGCACATTCCAACTTGTGTCCAGATATCTACTGGACTGGACTTCGTGTCTTCCATTCTAATGTTTACACAGGTTACATATCCTATGAGGGATATCCAAAAATTGGACCGATCCACAACAAGAGAAATAACGAACATCTTTTTGGCGTTACAAAAATGTGCTGGGGGTTTTACATGCAAGGGATACATAGTGTGCAATCCTGCAACTGCCTCTGGTGATACTACCTACTACATATGTGTACTGGTCACTATGTGTAGATGTGTCTGCACCAAACCAGTAGGCCAAGTATGGCTGGATTTGGTGGACGTTCAAGTACAGGAGCAGGTTGTGTGATGTGGAGGGGATGCTGGGTAGTCCATTATGCATCCAGGTGTGTTGCATTTGTTATGGCCAGTTCCATCAGGACCAATCTGTGGGTATGTGCCGGTGACATGTCTATACATTTGTCTCGCACATTTCAATATTCATATGTTTGTGGGATTGTGTTCTACAGTATGGCCTGTCTGCTTGTATTGCAGATGTTTATACATTTGTTTGTGTTTCTTTCAGCTTCACCCGCTGCTCCCTCATACACCTCTGGTTCACCTATTCTGCATACAACACAGTATCGCCTTGGAGGATTGTACCATTACCCATCCCCCCACACACACAGATTCCTCACACCCCATACATCACTGCTTTGGTTGTTGGCCCATGACACGGCCAGAGTACCACATTGAATACCCTACATGTGTCAGGTGCCTGTATGGTTGTGTGGACTACCCTACCATGTTTGCTTTCCACATGCTATACCTCACACACATAGGCACACGCCCATACTTAACTTTCATTACATGGTTGGTATACCCGGGTACTACCCGTTCAACTGTGACACATCCTGACAAGTTTGGCTTGTACCACTGATTTCCGGACTTTGGCAGCCTGTTCTACTCATTGGTAGGATGCCACCTTTTCCTATGTCCAGGATGGGATATGTTCCGTACACATATCCGACTGTACTGGACAACACGTCCCCACAGTCGGTATGCACGGATAATACTGTTCCTTTCAGCCTACATGTTTCCTTATTGTTGTAGCTGTTTATATGCTCCTTCTATTTTGTTTACATGCTTATTCTATTTCCTATCACATTTGGTATGTGAAATACAGACATACCTTTGGTATGTGACTATTACATGCCTTGTGGGATATGATTCGGACATACGGTCACTAGATATCTACATTTATTGTGTATTTTATTATGGACACATCTGCCCAGCTGTGTACCCTCCCTCACATTATGGGTCAGCTGGTGACCCTCACCATTGGGCTGGACGTACCTACTGGTGGCTTGCTAACATATGATGCGTTTCACTTCCACTTGGTATAGCCATCTACACTGCATTGGACTACGGCCACACGGTCTTCCATGTCATTTGTTCGCGGGATAGGGACCCGTTATTCCCTACCGTGTATTTGTGTTTGCTTCTTCACTTTGTGTTTGCAGGAACTTTCTTGCATGCTTTGCATACGTTTCAGTATCCACGGACACTGACAGATGTGATTACTATCTTGCAATTTGTTGTATGCAAGCATTTGAGGTTACACGTCGACAGCTGCCATTTCCATGCCTCCGTGCGGCACTTCAACACGCCCTATGCACTCATGCTCCTTTCCTGTGCACGTGGCTGTGGCGGTAGTGCGCCTTCATTAATATGCATTTGGCGCTACTGTGCCATCTTCACGCTGCACTATCGTGCAAGCCTACCGCCATCCTTGCGCCGGGCTTCATGAATCCCGGGGGTAGTTTATTTTGCTATGTTCTACTTACTCGTGCTTTAAAACCATATATTAAGCAACTGTTATGTTAATTGCCTTATATTTTATAGATATGCCACTGTTTTATCCAACTTTACATGCCTGTAGGATGCCATACTCTGTACATTTGAACAATGTATTGTGTTTCTGCTCTTTGTATTTGTAATTGTATGTCCCTGTAGAATGCTGTCTTTACTCTGTATATTTCATCTATGTCTTGCATGTCAGTACTTTGTATTCGCCTATTAGGACCAGGTCATTGGTGCTGAGGGCTGTCTGACCTGCACATGTACCCTATTAACAGACTTTAGACAAATAAACAAATACATTTAATAGCGAAGAACTACCAAATACAGCAGTAACATGGCATATGTATATCTTTATAGAAATATATGCGACTGATGTATAAGACTTCAATGAATTTAAAAGACATATCCAAAATACAAAAAAATAAAGGGAACATTTATTTTTCTTAGCCTCTCATATTATAGCTGAGATGAGTTAAGATTTTGTCTGTGGAAGATAGTAAAATAAGAAACTACTAGTAGGTAAACAGTTTCTGTTGACAGAGTGGACAATTCAACTTAATTTGAGTTTTGGCAGACATTTGTACTATTAGTCAAAGTCACAGGAAATCACTGGGAGATGACAGATGTAAGGACACAATTTCACCTTATCTGTTATCAGCACCCTGCTGACATGTATATCAGTCTATCGTTTTATATGTACATCATCAGTTGGAAATATAAAAGGCAATAATTCAACATTTCAGAATGTTTTGCTACTGATTATCTGCCAAACTATGAAATGCGTGTGTGTGTGTGTGTGTGTGTGTGTGTGTGTGTGTGTGTGTGTGTGTGTGTGTGTGTGTGTGTGTGTGTGTGTGTTTATGTGTGTGCGCGCGTGTGTGTGTGTGTGTGTGTGTATGTATATGTCTGCAAAGATGTGTTATGGATGAAAAGGCACAGTAAGGCAGAGTTGATAGATGCATCTGAATATGAACATAACCTTGACTGCGGGTGCAGAAAGGACTGAGACAGTTGTTAAGGAAAATCAGTGGTATGAAAGTCTGAACTATAACCAAAGATTCCAAGCTATAATTTCTATCTGTTGACTTTTAGATTCACATGACTCATCTGAATGATGACAAATGCACATCATGTACTCTGCTGATAAGCAAACCACTTAAAATAAAAATATGCTTATTGAAACACAAGATTTTGTAAAATAATCGCACAGACATGCATGCATGTACACAAACATTTTGACACCTGGACAGTGAGTACCCACTGTCAGCTCATGTTAACTGCATACTAAAAATGAACCTGCAAAACCTTTCGACTTGTTAGAAGAGCTGCTCACAGAAAATATGGACTCTATAAATTCAGATCTAACATGGGTTAAAAAAGGTTGATTTAAAGTAACAGTTGTGAACCTCTCTCCTCTGGGTATGATAGCAGCAAGCAAAGGTATGTGTTTCCAGAAATACAGGCATGAAAGTGACAAGCATAGTCTGCAGCCCTCATCCCTGTCAGGCATGACTCATAAATGCACCATCTGTCGCTCTTCCTAAATGGTCCAAGGGAATGAGCACTTTTATACCTTCAGGGTAAAATGCTCAAAACTGCCAAACTCATGTCTCACTAAACCCAAGTTCAAACTTTACTTATCCTCTGTATTTTTAGTCCAGATTGTAAATTAGGAAACATGATAACATGTATGCAGTGCAATGAAATAGATTTTGCATAAAAAATGTGAACATTTATTTCTGTTTTACAGTAGAATATACATAAATTGGGAAATGAAAAAAAAAACAGCTGTCACTTTTGCATGTCTGAAGGAATATTTCTGCTGCAACAGAAATGCTAAAAACTGAAGAAAATGCTATGAAGCTTCTTTCAACAAATTAAAGGTAGGGTCAAATCACTGAGGAGTATTAAAGTTTTAGGTTGAAAATTATAATTTTATGGACATTCTTCATAAAATCATAGTTAGAAATGTTTATGATTTCCTGCGACACTGGAGGTGTGTTAGGCATTATAGTGGCTTTGTGGGTAAGATTTATGCCACAGAGTTTTGGAGTTCAGTCTTGATCTTCAGGCCCTATCCAGGTAGAATCTGCCTATTCTCCCTATGTCCATATCAGTTTTTCTCCCACCTCATAACAAATACTACCTAAATGGCTATATTAAATTATCAGTAAAGTACTGTATTTAACTAGTCCTAACTGGTACATGGTTGCCAATGGTCAAATAATAATTCAATCACCTAACTAACAAATAAATAAGACATTGAATTAAATTCAACTCTCTATTCAGACCAATAATTGTTTCTATTTACTCACCTTTATATAAGTTCTCCAGTACTTCAGTTGACCAGTAACCAAGCAAAACAAGAAAGAAACTATGACATCACTATTATACTACCTTAGGCATAGAAGATGGGATGTATAATGTGAAATGCAAGCACGGCTCATGATTTCATTAGATGGGTGACTATAGAACCAGACAATAAGAGAGTTAAAGTAGATAACAGTAAGTAGCAGGTCATAATGAAAAATTAAATAAATAAAGTTCTATATTTTTTCCTAGATACATTTGCAGAAACAACACTAGTACTGGTTTTATTTCTTCAAGTCTTTTGGGTTTCTGATACCATGACCCCATTCCTAGTCAAAGTATGATTAAAGTCCATGAGATTAGTTTTGTTTTAGTATGTGATGTTAGCTAAACATACTCTTCACAGCACCCACATGGTGCCCAAAATTGACTCCTTCTGCAGTTCATATGTAGTTACAGGTATCGGTAATATACCTAAATACGACTGTAAATTCATTTATATGAGACCCATTGCTCATACTGGAACTGTTTTGGTAACCTTCTTCCACATTTTCCTAATTTCTGCCTGGAAATCCTGGTATTTTTTGAGTTTGTGTCTCTCTGTATATGTAACACACTGTAATCACTGGCCCCAGGATTTACTAACCTGCCGTGCAGGACTAAACTAGTCCTGCATGTAAGCGGCAGTTTAAGAGGAGGACGGCAGCACGCCATGCATAATAATGAAGGTGCGCTGCCTGAGCTCCAAATCCTACACTGAGCGTGGACGAGTGCAGGGGGTGTGTCTTAGAGCAGAGCTCTCAGAATAAACATGTCCCTGCAAAGTAGAACAGAAGAAAGTGTAAATAAATGAACAAAACTGCTCATAGGTGTCCGCATATCTCTACTAACAGTCCCCATGTGTTCAACAGCAACAGTACATTGAAATAAAGTGAAGAAACCCTTGTATTTATTTTTTTTAAAACCCCAAGTACAGCTAACCATAGGTGCGCAGGTTTGCCCATCGCTTAGCTACAATTAAAGCAACTGAAAAGGCTGAAGAGGATAACAAGGAATATATATGCAAATCAAACAACACAGCAATAGTGTAGTGGTTAGAGCATCTGCCTAAAGAACAGGCATTCTCGGTTCAAGTCCCACTGCAGCACATATCATTTTCCATGTAAAAACTGTATATGAACATATGTTTACATCTTTTTGCCGTATAACATACATAATAACATTTAAATGTGAACTGGACTACTGCATGAAATGCACATGTGAAGTGTCAGTGTCATAATGAATAAGGCACTAGTAAGCAGGTTTAACACAAATAAACAGTAGTAAGAGCGTCTAAGTGCATTTGCATGGGGGTAAGCATTGCCTACAGAGATTAAGCAAAGTAGAAGCTAACTGAGTGTAAGAAACTGTATCTGGAGGTTAGCAGTGCTTACCGTCACCCAAACCCATGCATACCTGCTTACAACTGCTTTAAAGTGCCTTAATCACTCTGTACTCAACGGCCCATGTTCTGCCCAGCAACAAAATAAGCTGCCTTTGTAAGGCTCAAACTCAAGACCCTGTACACTATAGTTACAGTAGTTAACCACCAAGCCATCATAGCAATAGATATGCATGAGGTAACAGCAAACTAAGTCTAACTACAGGAAAATCAAACCAAACATGTGAACTGTATCTATGTACAGTGTGATGTTGGATAACCTGCCACAGAACATAAATATGTGAACTGGAGTACTGCAGTAAGCATAGATTTGAGATGTTATTGTATACAGTGTATGTACACATGAATCACGGATACCAGACACATATATAACCTGTAATGAAACATAAATCATTGCCAAATGGCAACATAGTGCTAATTAACTATTATGCAATGCTAACCACAGCACAGCTCAAGTTAGTAAGTGTAAGCAATGTGTAGGTGAGCCATTTCAATTTGCCTAGTGGTATTCCTCTTTAAGCAGTGCCAACTTCATGTAAGCAGGTCTACCCATAGCTTAGCCTTTTCAAAACTGGCCAATCATGGGGAAGTGTGGGAAAATGTCCATATTTAAACCCCACAGGTGGGAATACTACCCATAACTGGTTGCAGCTTCCTACTGCAGGCAGAATGGCTGGTGTGTGTGAAGGCACTCGATTTTGAGTGCAGGGCTGGGGCATCCAGGAGTCAAAAATCATGGTATGGCTCCTGGTAAAACACCATGATCAGAGACTACTGCAGGGCCAGTACCAGGGCTAGCAGTATAAAATGGAGGCCTGGGACAGTCTCGCCTGTGACCTCACCAGTGCCACAGGTATCCCCCAGACTGGTGAGCAGGTCAGGCACCACCATGCTGACCTGAAGCGGCGGAGGGGGGATGTACTGGAACAGTGGATCCAGGAGGCTCAACAGATGCCCAATGCCCTAGGACTGAGTAAGTACTCATTCTACTAAGTAGTAAATAATTGCCTAGCTTGTGGTTACTATGAATAGGTACGGCTAAATATCACTGCATTTCTCTCTCAGCTGCAGATGAGCAGGCTGCGAACCAGCAAGCCCATGATGCTAGGCTGGAAAGCTGCATCGCAAGGCAGGTCAGTAATCAGTCTGCATGTACTGTCATAACAAATAAATATAAGAGACTTAGAAAGTGTTGTACCAGTAGAAATAAATATGTAATAGTCTGTGAATAAAGGTATAACCCCTGGAGTGCTTCTGTTTACTTTTCTCTCATATTTTGGCGAGCTGTTCCATACTATAAATAGTAATGTTGTATCTTAAGCAGTGTCACCCACATCGTGGTATGCAGATAAAATGGGCATGAAGTCATGCATAACAATGTTGGAAGTGCCAAGAGGTCAGTTATATCGTACAAGTTTGGGAGACTTAGATAGAAAGCAGTTGAAAGCTTTACATCAATTCCCTGATAGCACAGTGTACTGTGATGTTAGCTATAATACTTTGTCACGCACAGCAGGGGGTTGAATTCTGGGAGTGCTACTACGTTGTATGCATAATCATACCCCACAACTGTACAGACTGTGATACAATGTTCAGATAGACAGCTGTATGCATACTTACACCCAACGACAGTACAGAATTTGCTAGAATGTTCAAAATGTAAGTTGTATGCATATTCATACCCCACAACTGTTCCAGTCTGTCCAGATAAATGGCCCATATCACCAGCTTGGTACCCTGTTCCCCTGAAAATCCAGTGTGATGTTCCATGAAATCTAGGCAGCTGTCAATGACATATAACTGATATTCAAATCTGTACATAGTCAGAGAATGTATATGGAAACAAACCTGTCATTCAAACACCTCACCCAAAGTGTATGACAGCAATTCTCAAAATATGTTGCAGTAACACCTGGAGCCTATCATGCCTATATGTAAGATGCAGGTCACATATATAATAACCTATAAACATACTAGTGGGCCATTGTGTAGTGTAATAATACATGTAGGTGAAAGACCAAAGCTACAAGGATATATTAGTTGTTAATCGAAGTCTCTCTCTCACCCCTACCATATGTGCATAATAACCCAATGACACTTCGCAACTGGTATGTGTAAACTCCACATTTTTGTTGGGACATATGTCTTAATGGTGTATAAATATTCAAATTTGTTTTTATGCATGTGCCATGTGAAAATACACCCATATTGGTGGCCTGTTGCCATCAATGAAACCTGCATGCCCTGTAATGACCACTGTTATTCCATATATGCATGTGTTCTGCTTGCTCTGCAACTGTGTTAAATCTGGTGTGTTGGGTTAATGGGAATACCTATGCATGCTGTTATAACTAATCCTGAATGCTGTTGACTGTTACTAACCCATATCTGTCATAAACCTGTGACAACACAGCTCGTATCGGAAGGCCGGTCCCAGCGGACCCACCTGTCCCAATTCAGCTGGCCATGGCACTGGGCACCAGCACATCTGGGGCCCAGCCTGGGATCTCCTCCTCCGTGGGCCCTGTGCCACCTTCGGGTGGAACTGCTGCAGGGGATGGGGCTTTCCCCCCCTTTGGAGCGGGCATGGAGAGGAACCTGTCACCTGTCAATAGGTCCGGGCCATGGTGCATAAGGAGCTCAATCAGGAGTGTCGAGAGTGGCTACGCCAGCTTGAGGGCCGAGTGGCACTATTAGAGGGTGAGCCTGCCCCTCCTACACAGCCCACAGCACGGCCATCTTCGGGGCCGTGAAGATGCACTGGTGACTGCCCATGGGTGAGGACCTCAGTCCCACTGTTTTCAGTTAGGGGCTCATGGGCTTGCGACATCCAAACACCCCTCCCCGTCCAAGGTGTTTACCCCCCACATGTGTCATATACCAGCTCTGTATGTGTCTTGTGTGTCTTGTCTGTTAACCTACCCAAACTACCTCCCCAAATATACCTACTACCCCTCCCCAACATCCCACTCTCACCTGAAAAAAAAAGGGCAATCCGTTCCCATAAAAAAAATCATGCCCCACACATAGCTGTCCATTTCACACACGTGTCCACTGGACACATGTAATCTGGTCTAATTGGCATCACAATGAATATATGTCATCCTCACCCTCTCCCAGGGGTTTGAGGGTCCAAATGTACCTGCAAATATAGTGTATATGCACAGCTGTTGCTGTAGAAGAAATGGACAGCTATAGACCTTTCCTATACCCTTCCTGCACATGCCTAGCTATTTTCCCTACTCTCTTTTCCTCTTTGTGCCCCAATTTTCACCACTGTCCTATCAACCCCTTTTTCTTTTCTTTTAAAGAAATTATCACAGGGGCAAGCGGCAGTAGGCACCGTTAAGCAGCGGTAAGCGGGTTTGCTCAGGGGTAAGCTATGCCTACACAAGTTGAGAAATTCAAAGCTAACTGACTGTAAGAAAACATAAGCAGTGGTTGGCAGTGCTTACCATCGCACAAACTCGCGCAAACCCATTTACAACTGCTTAAAAGCACCTTAATCACTCTTTAACCAATGTCCCTTGTTCTACTTGCAACAAAATAAACTGCCTCTCCAAGGCAAAAAACCAGGACTCTGCACTCCATACACAAAGTGATTTATCACTAAACCATGGCAGATGTACATAACCTAAATTTTTCACAAACATATCATGCAGCACAATCAGTCAACAGTACAGGAAATGTATTATTATCACACCACATAACCTGTTAATGGAAGAAGTCTGGACAAAGTATGCCACACTGTGGGTACAAATAGGGATATATGTCAACTAATGCTCTGATACCCTTAAAATGTTGCTAGTTACACAGTTATATGTATTAGAACACATATGTAGAAGGAGATGAAGTCTGAAACATAAAAGTGTTGTCGTTAGTTACTGACTTCAATGCTGCGATCATCCATGACAATTGCCAAGTGAATGAGGAACAGGTCAAAATCTGAGCCGAACATGCATGAACATATGGACAGATAGATATCTGTAAATGTAGACAGATAGACAGCTATATGTAGGTATATGTATATATATATATTAATGTGTGACTCACAAATAGTCATATAACATCAATTGTACATAGATACATACATATGTTCATATGTATGTATATATATATATATATATATATATATATATATATATATATATATATATATACACATATATAGAGATATAGCCATATGAGATATATATAGGTACATACACATATACACACACAAAATATATCAGTAGCCATACATATGTAGAAGTAGTGTGGAAATACTGGGTGCAAAGTATATCCCTCAGCCACAAGCCCAACTGGCACCTGTGAAATGTGTAGTGTGGCAACGATTCCCACCAATGAGAATACTGACATTAAATATATACCCAACCACAATTCAAAGGACATGACACAACACACAGGTCTACATACACAAATAACCTTTATTCCTGTATTATACAATAATGGATGTCAGTACTGACAACACATAAGGTTTGGATTATGTAGTCAGTCATGAATGCAAAGCCCACACAAAGCAGTGTATGCAAGCAATGTGTATATATACCATGCTATGCTGTCCAGGCCAAGGCCTCCTGCAGAAACAGGTTTTGCCTTCAGGATACATAACAATCAACACCTACAGATGTAGTTCGGCAGCTTCCAATTACACCCTGTAGTCAAGACCTAGGGGAAAGGAGCACTTGTGTTAATGTCGCAGTATTTTGTACATAACATTTTGTTTAACCTAACATCTCACTATCACACTGAATGACCCTTGTCTTAACAGTTATATCCCTGAAAATGTGCCATAGCCTAGGTTAATTGCATAGAACCCCCCCCATAAAAAGCTGTACAAGGACAAGGAATACTGTGTACCACACACTTACTTCTGGAATGTACAAGGGCACATATGTGTTCTCTAGCTGTTGCCCCCATATATATGGATCTGGCCCAACAATCGGTGTGGGAGTCCATGACATGACTGGGATGATAGCAGTAATGCTAGCGGTAAATAATGATAGGCCATTACCTAACAATCCTTCCTGTATCACAGCAGGATAAACTAGCAGATATGTGGAGGACAGAGGCATGAACATAGGGCCATATTTGCATTATTGCTGTTACACACCCTGGAAATTGCTGGTGTTACAGGATTCGTTGCAGCATACCCTTATGCAGGGATACGACATTGAAATACAAATGGTTGCAGCCATGTACTGATAGCACTCAACAGACAGAATGCCACAGATATATCTGGGGCAATACCTGTGTGGTGCACAGACAAAACCTAACAGCCAATCCCCCTGGTATCATACGGATAGGCCCACAATTTAGAGCTATGCAGACAGACAACATTCCATGAAAAAGTACCATGTACACAGAAACCCTTTAAGAAAAGCAAGATATATTGCACTCAACAACACTACTCATGCTGTCTGTAGGTCTGGAACCTTACCCAAATGTGAATTTGGCCTATGTCTGCAGGTTCTGCTGTAAGAGGTATTGCTACCTGCTGTCTGTAACACTGACGTCCACACACAGGAAGGATGTCATCCATACTGTAAAAGTGAAGGGAGAATGCCCACAAAAGGCAGCACTTTATAGTACAGGGTTGCCATGACAGTGGTTATCTGAAGTGCTACACAGCAGGCTGCATGCAATTAACAACTGGTGGACACTGACTGGTGCAGAGGCCACCATCTGATCATGTGCAATACCAACAAAAGCATGCTGCAATCTATTCAAACCAGCTCAATCACTCTACTGGAGAGACTGAGAGAGAGAGAGAGACAGACAGACAGAAAGAGAGAGAGAGAGAGAGAGAGAGTAAACATTCAAGAAAGTTCACAAAGCTCAGGGTTGTGTTACAGCGGAAACAATATAACAGGTATGTGAAACAGATATGCATTTACTGGCATGTAGTATATGAAATAGAATAATAGGATGTATACTGTGAAAGGATGTATATGTGCCATCAGTACATGTTCCTGTAATGATGTTGTGCTCAACAACTGCACTGGACAGTAGTATCAGTCCCTCTGGGCAGTGGGACATACCTGCAAAATATGCAGACCAGCAGTGAATGGCAAAGATGTGACCCATGATATCTGTGTTCTGTAAATTACTGTGTCCAACGGCTGGTGGGGGTATTAATACTGCCATGATAGACACATGGGTGAGAGACCACACCACCTGCAGGACAGTCATATTAATGTGTAGCATAGCATGCCCAACTGCCATAGCAGTATAATATGCTTATCTAATGTTTGTCACCATATATACCCCCCTAATTTTAGTCTGTGTTCACATATGACACCTGTCTGTGTTGCACCAAGACCGAACAATTCAGCTGTGAAGTAAAGAGGGTACATGAGTGTGGTCCATATGTTCATATGCACCCCACATACAGATACATATATGTGTGATACATATTCACAGCTGTGTATGTGTACAGAACCTCAGACAGTTATACATTCATATAGGTATATAAACAACACAAAATGATATCTACACATATATGCACATATGTATATATACATAGATATATATGTATACAGACATATATATATGTGTGTGTGTGTGTGTGTGTGTGTATGTCTACACACATATCTATATATATATATGTATATATATATATATATATATATATATATGTGTGTGTATATATATATATATATATATATATATATATATATATATATATAGATAGATAGATATGTCAATACATTTCCCCTGCCATGACATGTGTGAGAAAACATTACACATCAATACACAGCATACTTACACACCAGTACATGGCTGCAAGATGGAGTGTGGAGTGTGGTGTGTAACCCATTTTTGGGAACACATTGCAATTGTATGAGATGATGGGATATATATGTTGGTGAAGGGTATTAGCCACATATTGGTATGTAGGTCTGGTTGGGTGACAAACAAGACAGCATACAGGGCTGGTATATGACACATGTGGTGGTTAAACACTGTGGACAGGTAGTTACATTTGGAATGTAGAAGCCATTGAGCCCCCACATGGGAGCAAAGGGAACATGGTGTCCACCCATGGACAGTCACAACAGCATCTACATAGACATAAAGGTGCCTGGGCTGTGCGCTGGGCAGGAGGGACATGCATGTCGAACCTTGTGTATGTGTACTGCATGCATCCAGGTGATGTAGCACATCCCCCATTTCTCTGTGGAGCTCCCTATGCACAATACCTGTGACCTAACTGGGTGACAGACACATGTCTGTGTGTGCTCCATGGGGAGACACACCATCCCCTGAGGTGGTTCCACATGAAGTTAGCAATGGAACAGTAGATAATGAGGTTCAATGGTGGGTTACGGATGTGATGTGGACTGGTAACATGTGCACATTAGGTTGGAGTGGTGTTCCTGCTGGCAAATAACCCCTACACATACTGGTGCGTAACTGTCATGGAACATATGTGGATTGTAATAGTCCACACAATCCCAGACCATGTCCAACAGCATGCATAGATATCTGCAATACCACAGAATGGCAGATGTGTAGCAATCACATAGCAGGCCTACCACATGCATATGTAGAAACATAGTGGCAGTGACAATGGCATGCAGGTGAAATACCCTGTACTAGCCCTGCAACTCTAGCATCCCCACAGGGAGCATGTCTATAACCACATAGCAGAAGGTGTTGTACAATACAATATATGACCCAATGGTACACATACCGGACACATACCACTAGCGTGGAGACTGATATGTGTATTGTATTATGGTAAGCTTGACATATGAGTTGCTCCAACATATTTCCATCATTATGCCTTTAAGGGAGTATGGCACACCCGAGGACTCCCACCTACAGTGCCACTGAGGAGGAGATTATAATCACCAGCATCATCCACAACTATCAGCTGTTGTTCTCACAGACAAGCCAGGACCAGCAGGAGACAACAGCCATGTGGACTGATGTGGTCCACTGGGTGAATAAGGTGGGGATGCACAGCTGTACTTATGAGCAGGTCCGCCACCATTGTAGTGACCTGCTCCAGCAAGTACGTCATCGTGCCGCTGCCATGCGGGGTGACCACCTTGCAATGGGGGGGGCATAACTTCCATCCCCCCCTCACCAGAGTGGAGGAGCTGCTCATCAGCCTGGTAGTACCTGCCCACACGCAAGAGCTACAGACTTATACAGTCATGGAGGTGGGTGCTACTCACACACCAGACATGGAGCATGCAGGTAAGGTTCCAGGGCATATTAGTAGACTACTGTAGTGTATGCATCTGTACAGGTAGACCATGCATATGTGAGATGTGGGGTATGTTGCTGTGTAGTACCGATAAGCAATAATGCATAATCTGTAGTACTGTGGATTTCAGCTGTTGTTGTACTGTAATATTGCAGCCACCCTGTAGCAATGCCACAACTGTGGCCACTGACATCAACTCTATCCCATCTCAATGTAGGTACCTCTGGGATACCAGCAAGGCAGCGGCCGGATGCCAGTGAGTATGGGTTAAGGTTATGCTTGGCAATTCACTGTGCATGTCATAGCTAAGGTGTATGCCATGTACACATCTAACACACCTACCAATAATGCATGCTGTACATGTGCACTGACACAGCACACACCTCACTAATGGGATTACCAGTCTCAAACACATGCAATACACAGTCCATCTCAGAAAACTGTGGCTACACTCCAGTGCACATTGCCCAGGCACAGCTGACATCTGCCCAACATACACAGCTATGTCATACACAGAGTAGTTGAACATGCTACATATAATGACATCCCACTCCCTCTACTAACACATGCTCCAGGGTCCTAAACCTCATTAACACATTACACAGAACATACTGGAGGGATAGGGCCCTGTCCTGGGGAATCCCCGCACTCTGGAATGGACTACCCATACATGTCAGGCAATGCTACTCATTGGCCCTCTTTACAGAAACACTTAGCAATTGGATGGGAAATGGGGAATTCACCCTGGGTAGCATGTCTGTGCCACAGCCTGACAGGGGCACAGGGGAATAACATTAGTGGGTGGTGCATGGCTGGGAACCCCTGTGGCTAGGCTTGTGTAGGCCCCAGGACCTATAGACCAGTACTCACCTATGAACCTATGTGTACCACAGGCAACATCAGCCAGGGCTCACTCATGGTCAATAATGGTCTCTACACTCACCATAGGTACAGTACATTGTGTCTGTGGTTGCTCTAATGGTAGTCTACCACTCATACATGCACCACTGATGATGACATATGTGAATACACATCAAGCATTCACTAAACACATATGTCCACATGCGATCCAGGAACACACAGAGGCTGTAAGCAGCAGTGGAAACACAACTGACACACAGAGACACATCCTGCAATGGTGTGTACACCCGTGAGATATGATGCACAGTACATGCCAGGATGCTGAACAGATGCACAGCAATGCTGTGGACATGGGTGCAGTGAGTTCCAGGGGGAGGGCCATCACCTACAAACAGAAGCCATGCATCACAGCCATGTATAATTTTGGTAACAGGTATTGACTACAGTTGCACTGCATGCAGTTGAGCCCCACATGTCTTGCATTCTGACATGTGTGTAATTACATGTATGTGTGTGATACTGTACTGCACAATTGCCTGCCATTGTGTGTGTTATAGGGTTGTGAGAGTTGTCTTTAGGTTCTGTCTGGTGGAGTGTATGGGTTACCATGTTTGTTGACTGCATGTGTGTATGTCTGTGTGTGTGGCCATGTCTGCACACATGTGTGTGTGTGTGTGTGTGTGTGTGTGTGTGTGTGTGTGTGTGTGTGTGTGTGTGTGTGTGTGTGTGTACTGTTTAGTGGTGTTGTACAGGTCTTACAGTCTGCTCCCTGTTTTCCCCTCACAGGTGGCCAGGAGGGGCTGGGTCCCCCTCGCAGGGAATCTGATGTCACTGATACAGACAGTGACCATGAAGATAGGTGTGTTGAGGCACAGGAAGGGTCATCAGGGACTGCTGCTGGGCCACCAATTGACAACCCACACGTATCCACACCATCCACGCACATAGTCACACTGCCTCTACACACCTCATCACCGTTGGCCTTTGCTGAGGGACGGCCTACGGCTGACATTGGCCAGGACAGTGTGGTATCTATGGCATGTGTGTCAGGACACAGCAACCATAGCCAGATGTCTAGTGGGGTATCACATAGGTAGATGTGTTGGTCATCATGCGCCTGGCAGATGTGCCACATCTATTTCAACTACGCGCATGTTCCAGACTGTCATGGAGGCACAGGCACAAATGGAATGGTATACCAGGCAGGGTCTAATGGTGAAGAGGGCTCATCACACCTCTGTAACTGACAGCATCTGTGACCTAGCAGGTGCCATCTGTAATTACACCGAGGTCATGGATAGACGGTGGGGTGAGACATTGGATCTCATCCATAATGTCATGTCCATGCGTCAGGACAGGGCGGGATGGTTACAATGGCCACGTGGACGTATGCCAGCAACACCAGCAGCTGGAAGTCCCCGTGGATGTCCAACCAGTCACAGCTGCGCCCGTAGTGACAGTACCATCCCCGGCACTGTGTGCGGGGGGGGCTGTCCACAGACCATCATAGCAGACAATGTGCACGTGGCCCTGGCCAGTCCCAGGAGGGACCTGGATCTAGTGGACATCTGTCAAACTCGGGGGACAGTACTTGGTCTGGCTTTATACCTGATACTGCCTGTAGCACCCCTGCCAGGCACAGGTCCCATGTCCATGGCTGGAGACAGTAAACTGCAAACCCTGCCAGGTACAGTCTGCAGCTGTCCCACAATTCCCTGTATAGGGCAGCCACATGTAAGAACTGTATGCATGCAGACACACACACATAAACATTGAACCTAGGGCAATGACATACCTGCACACACAACATCACCAGTGGCCCATAACAATACTCAGTCCCCTCACACACACACACATATGTTGTCAATTGTATGGCTCAGCCTAGGCCTCTGGCAAGCCAACAACACTTCCTGTGCATATGATGATACCTCTGCCACTCCCTGACATCCGTAACATCAATGCAGGGGCAGGCTAACATGGTGCTGATACACAGGGTGACTGTACAACACTGTAGCAATGGAATGATGTGTAGCATGTTGTCAGCAGTAAAGTGAAATGCTAATATCTTGGAAGGTGTAGCTGTGCAGCCATAATGCATCATAGCTGTAATTAACAATGTTGTATTGTTGTCACCAGTATCTGTTCTGATTGTGTTGTGTTTGTCCATGTTCCACATGGCTGATGGGGGTAGTGGTGTCAGATGGCCTTCTACAGTGGACACCAGTAAGCATAGTGGGTGGTACACATGCCATGGCTGGGTACAACACACAGTGCCTTTGGTTTGGATGCAGTACAGGTACAAGACTGTACACATGGAGGTATGTCCCCATGCAGGTAACACATCTGTTGCACATGTAATCCAACCAAGACAGGATAGGCACAACCACACAGTGCTATATATGCAGTCTGCAATGTGGATAACATTCAACATGCTAACAGCAGGGTGTATACCCCTCTCCCCACTCTACTGCGATCCTCACCTAAGTAACATGTATGTGCCAATGCGGGTGGCATAGCCTTACCCTTAGGAGGGTGTGAGGCGCTCAACTACTGTGAATGGTGTAAACAAAAACTAACAACCTGATTACATACACTGTACAGTATTACAGACAGTTATGTGGGGGGATAGATGCAACAGTAACTGCAATAATGGCAGTTGTGTCCACAACAGCCACACCCAGTGAATTATAGCAACCCCAGTAGTGTTGCACACCTCAACAGTGTGGAGGGGGGCATTGACACATCTATGACCTGTGAAGGACTGTATGTCCACAGGATGGCACCTGTGGTATGTTGGCATATGCCAAACAGTCCTGGTGGAAACATATTCTGTGAACGGAGGTAGATCCCTTAACAACTACACACATTCCTACAAGTAGGATGGTGTACAAAAGCCTGCTATGATCTATATAGGTATTGTGCACCTCCTAACTCTCATCTACACCTGTCATTATTGGGTAAATGAGATATACCAGGTTCAGGTTGTATTCTCTGCCTTTGACAAGTTGAACATTGGCGGGGTCCCCTGTGTTGAGATTACCAGTGACATTGGCCATGGGTCCATTGTTGATATGTTCCATGTCCCTGCAGGCCAAGGTCATCAGGCGACTGAGTGGTAGTTCCCAGCTGACATGGTGGGTTTGTGGTTGTCCCTGCCAACATTGGTGAATCCATTGTCAGGTGTAGGGCTATTGGATCGTATGAGGGATCCCAGCTACTTACTGCACCTGCCCAGGGGGTTCCCCCAAGCATGACATGTCATTTGACTATACTGCATGATATGTTAGTAATGCCAGCCTTACATTCTACAGGTGGGATGGAGTACTGTTTATATGTACTGCCCTTGTCTTGTAGGGTCCTGCTTATGGGATCTGCTAAGGTTGGTATTGTATTGCAGGCCAGACGTATTTGGCTGGGGGGATACCTATCCGTACCAGATGTAAGTTGTTTGGGTCTCTCAAACCCATCAATGGTGCATGTGGACATATATGTTGTGGTTACATTCCCAGTTCCATCTACAGATGTATGTCCATATATACCTATATTGATATATATGTGTTCACCTTTGACAGGGAGACAATCATTCCTTCGAAGGGCCCTTTCTGCAAACCAAAAGGACTAACCCGTCATTTCTTACTGCACCACAGTTAAAAACACTGCAGTTCTAAAGGTACCTTCGCTGACTCACGAACTGCAAGTTGGAATACATATCGTAATTCCGGGGGCATGACTCTCTGCACCCCCTGGGCCCCCCACAACCCCCCTACTGTGATATACAAACTCCTAGTGTGCACTACAGTGGGGATAGGCAATTATTCCCCATCCTCACTATAGTGGCATCTGCAACCAAATTGCCTAATCTGCAATGAGTGAATGCATAGTGACATTCGCTCATTGCACATTCGATGCATGTATTGCAAGATTGTGCAATGTAGAGAACATACTTTTGGCCTTCCAGCTTCCGGACACATGGATTTCTCTGTTTGAAAGGTGAGCCATATATATGCTGACATATATGCATTCCTAGTGCTGTATATATGTGGCCATGTGGATATATACATATATATCTATGGATGTATGCATATATATGTATATATGTATTTATTGGCATATATATATATATATATATATATATATATATATATATATATATATATATATATATATATATATATATATATATATATATATATATATATATATATATATATATATATGTATATATATATATATATATATATATATATATATATATATATATATATATATACCTATATCTACATATATATAGATATGTTATATCCATTTAAAGATGAATATATATATATATATATATATATATATATATATATATATATGTATATATGTATACAGACACACACACAAATACATCTACATGGCGGAATACATTCCCTGTAGTGTTGTATACCTGGGCTGGATGATATGTATGTGAAAACATCATGATTATGATTACCTGCCATTGCGTAGTGGCAAATCACTTTGTGTATGATGTGCAGGGTCCTGGTTTTGAGCCTTGCAGGAGCTGTTTATTTTGTTGCTGGGCAGAACACATAAACCTACTTACAACTGCTTTAAGGTGCTGTAATTACTCTCTATCCAATGGGACATGTTCTGGCCAGCAACAAATTAAACAGCTCTTGCAAGGCTCAAACCAAGGAACATGCACACCCTAGACAAACTGATGTACCACTAAGCCATAACAGGTACACAGACATTCAGTGTTTCAGAAACATATCAGCCAGTCCTGTCATGCAACAGTACAGAGAATGTATACCAACATCTAGATGTTTGCGTTTGTAACGATAGTGCAACCATATATGTATAGATACGCATATATATAAATATATATGTTGTTTTACTAACTCTGTACACATATATATCATCTATGCACAGATACCTATATATCTGTTAGCAGATAAATATATCTATATAGGTATATATGGCCATACATCTGTAGATAGCAATTGCAGATTAACAAATACACCTATGTCCACATGCACTGTTAATGGGGTTGAGAGGCCCCACACCCTATATGTCTTGTACGAATAGGCATCCACCCACAGCCAAACACATGCACCCTGCAATACACTACCAAGTACAGTCTCCCTCCCATAGGACATGTAATATGTGGAAGCCATCAATGTCCCCAGGATACAGATACACAGACACAGATATGCAGATACAGATATACATATATATATATATATATATATATATATATATATATATATATATATATATATATATATGTGACTACACATGCAGATATATGTACAGTAAGATACATATGTAGGAGGTGCACACAATATGGAACAGCCACTATGCCTACAGTTAACACCTGAACAACTGGACACTGTATGGGCGACACATACTAATGTCAATCATTGCCTCCAACATATACCCATAGAAAAGTCATAGGAAAGACACCAAACACAGGTTTGCAGAAATGGGAATCCTTTAATTGTGGACTATAACAGTCCTATATGCCATATCATATAGCTGTTCAAATGCTGGCAACCATATAAATGGAGTACTGCAACTGTGAAACTGTTACACTAATACAGTAGTCTGGAAAGGTTCACAACTGTTGCAGTCCAGGCCATGCTCTTCAGAATGTACAATAGTGCAGACAGACTGTGCCACAAGGTACCCCACAATCAACAGTATGTACTGCAGGTGTGTAGTTCAGCAGCCTCTATCTACACTCTGTACAAACTCTGTAGGAGGTAAAGACATTTTGTGATCAAATGGGTTGTACCCGGAACATAACAAGGCATAATGCACAGAACAGTCTGTATGGCATGAGGCAGTAGGCTTGCAGTACCCCAAGTCATGTAAGTAATGTCAGTATAGGTGGAGTATACAGTATGTACATCCACATACCTTGTGGCAGCTCACCCCTGATACCCCCACATTTTGTAACAGCCTAGGTCATTTATGGTACTCCCCACGTAGACTCAATACAAGCCCATATACCACTGTTACATACACTGGCCTCTGCAGTGCATAAGGGTGCACATGTGTTGTGTAAGTGACGCCCACACATATATGGCTCCAGCCCCACTGTATGTGTGGTGGATACAACAACAGTGGACTAATGGCAGCAATGGCAGTTTGATATACTCACAGCCCACTACAGAACAACCTCCAACAGCATGACAAATGTACAAAACTTGGTATGTAGACGGGGGACAGATGCTGGAACACAGGCATATATGTGGAACACTGTTGCCATACACTAAGCAAGGTGCTGGTGTTACAGGATAGTCTGCAACATAGCCTTAGTCAGGGAATTGAGGTTAGATATGGACATGGATGTAGCCATGTACTGATAGCACACAACACACACTGCCAATGTAATATCTGACACAGGACCTGTGTGGTGGATGGACAACACATGATAGGCATACCTCTGTCCAGCAAGAGGTTAGGCCCACAGTAGTGAGCTATGCAGACAGACTGCATTCCAAGGTACACTAGTATGTACACACACACACACCCTTTAACACCAGTACTATGCAAAGCATTACACAGCTCTACCCACAGTCTGTCTGTAGTTCCTGATCCTCCTACAAATATGTGTCCACTCTGAGTATGCAGGTTCTCCTGTAAGAGGTATTGCTACCTGCTGCCTGTATCACTGATGTCCACACACAGGACAGATGTCCATCACACAGGAAATGTAAAGGGACCACTGCAACATACTGTAGGGAGCTATAGTGGGTGTTTGCCATGACAGTGGTAATTCAATGTAGTACACATGTGTAATTATATATATATATATATATATATATATATATATATATATATATATATATATATATATATATATATATATATATATATATATATATATATATATATATATATATATATATATATATATATATATGGCTATCTGGATAAGTATATGTACATATATTTCCACCACATGTCCTGGACATGGAGTGCAGCCGTACGCCAGCCCCTACAGTCCCAAAGTAGTAGTGCAAGGGGATGACAGCTATGTATAGCAGGTATATTACTAGACTGTTGCTACTGTCATTGGGATTGTCTTCACAGACATGGTGTGTGTGGATGCTGATGTCTGCTTATAACATGTGTGCCATTGGCTACTGACAGACATCCTAAGGAAATCATTGTATGGTACTGCTGCTAGCATGTAATGCCCCTGTGAGTGCATCAGAGATATTGGCCATTGTATGTGGAACTTTAGACACACCCTGTACGGTCCAGAGGTATACACATGATCCCTTAGTGCACCACATGTGTATCAGGCCTAACAATATGGATGTAGACAGCCATGTAGATGGGTATAACACATAACGATTGGTATACATTTGGCACCATAGGTGCTGGATTCACACACTTCTGTCTGTCCTGACACATGATGACTGCTGGTACAGGGGTGTCATTGGCACATACCACACACTAGATTTTGACATACATCTGTACAGCATCCCACTACTCTGTCTGACATACATGATGTTTAGAGGAGGCCCAGCAGCAGTACATCTGGCAAGTATCTGCACATAACATCCCACTGGTTTAGTACTCTAAGTTGCTAGGCATGTAACAATGCACTGTGCAGGCTACAGGCAGACTGGCTCAACACTGGCCTACATCTCGTATGGGGTAATGCACATGTACCTGCATATATAGCAGGCTCGACAGCCATGTCACAGCAGAGGGTAAGATACACCTGTCTGATAGTGCATAACCACAGAGGCTGGAACACAGGCATATATGTGGAACACTGTTGCGATACACTAAGCAAGGTGCTGGTGTTACAGGATAGTCTGCAACATATCCTTTGTCAGGGAGTTGAGGTAAGATATAGACATGGATGTAGCCATGTACTGATAGCACGCAACACACACTGCCAGTGTAATATCTGACACAGGACCTGTGTGGTGGATGGACAACACATGATAGGCATACCTCTGTCCAGCAAGAGGTTAGGCCCACAGTAGTGAGCTATGCAGACAGACTGCATTCCAAGGTACACTAGTATGTCCACACACACACCATGTAACAGCAGTATTATGCAAAACATTACACAGCTCTACCCACAGTCTGTCTGTAGTTCCTGATCCTCCTACAAATATGTGTCCACTCTGAGTGTGCAGGTTCTCCTGTAAGAGGTATTGTTAACTGCTGCCTGTATCACTGATGCCCACACACAGGATGGATGTCCATCACACCAGAAATGTAAAGGGACCACAGCCACATGCTGTAGGGAGTTATAGTGGGTGGTTGCCATGACAGTGGTAATTCAATGTAGTACACATGTAATTATATATATATGGCTATCTGGATAAGTATATGTACATATATTTCCACCATATGTCCTGGACATGGAGTGTAGCTGTACGCCAGCCCCTACAGTCCCAAAGTAGTAGTGCAAGGGGGTGACAGCTATGTATAGCAGGTATATTAATAGACTGTTGCTACTGTCATTGTGATTGTCTTCACAGACATGGTGTGTGTGGATGCTGACATCTGCTTATAACATGTGTGCCATTGGCTACTGACAGACATCCTAAGGAAATTATTGTATGGTACCACTGCTAGCATGTAATGCCCCTGTGAGTGCAGCAGAGATATTGGCCACTGCATGTGGAACTTCGGACACACCCTGTACAGTCCAGAGGTATACACATGATCCCTTAGTGCACCACATGTGTACCAGGCCTGACAATATGGATGTAGACAGCCATGTAGATGGGTATAACACATAATGATTGGTATACATTTGGCACCATAGGTATTGGATTCACACACTCCTGTTTGGCCTGACACATGATGACTGCTGGTACAGGGGTGTCATGGACACATACCATACACTAGATATTGACATACATCTGTACAGCATCCCACTGCTCTGTCTGACATACATGACATTTAAGGGAGGCCCAGCAGCAGTACATCTGACAAGTATCTGCACATAACATCCCACTGGTTAAGTACACTAAGCTGCTAGGCATGTAACAATGCACTGTGCAGGCTACAGGCAGACTGGCTCAACAATGGCCTACATCTCGTATGGGGTAATGCACATGTACCTGCATATATAGCAGGCTCAACAGACATGTCACAACACAGGGTAAGATACATCTGTGTGATAGTGCATAATCACAACCAATGTGAACACAGCCACAGCCACATATGGTAAGCTTGCATAATATTATAATATATGGACTATCTGTTCTACACCATCCTCATATGTGCCACTCACAGAATGACCCTACATGTACTGGGCTGCTACACAGTTTGTCATGATGGCTGTCTGTGGTATGGGACATGTGTGTGTATGGCTCTACAAACATGTATGGCAAAATGGTACCGTACAGTGGGGCAGCATGTAACATCTGAGAGAAGGGGAGCTAGAACAGTGACATCTATCACAGTCTGTACACAGGCTGAAGTACATATTAACAATACACACGCTGCCGACATTCACCATCACTACACAGACCTCAGTACTGTACAATCATCCACAGAATGTCCAGCTTATGTCATGAAATATAACCACTACTGTACATGACATGTGTAGTAATCTGATATATCACTGGCTTGTTTTCAGATATGATGACAGTATTTATGGTGTACAGTACATATGCACCAATTCATGCACGCCATATGTACAAAGGTTGACAGAGGTGCGGCTGAGAGCAGATTCACAGGACCACTATAGACATGTTGTTGTGACAACCCCGTATAACTTACATTGTAACAGGGTTTGTTGCAACATATGTCCTATGAGGGATATAAAGTCAGTAACTGTCATGGCCTTCACCATCTACAGACTGCAATCCTCACACTACCTTCTGAATTCCACAGATTGATGCACTGTGGCTAACATATGAAGCCATAGGCACAACACTGCCCTGTCTGCAGATGACCCTGCAGATAGGGATTTCTCATCTACATGGAACTGACATGGGAGGTATTGCAACATGTACGACAAATGCAGACAAACACTGTTAAACCAGCATTACTCCAAATGCAGTATAGCAGCACTTACAGTCTGTAGTTAGGTCAGGCACATCCCCCTCCTGTTCTCCTGTTGTTTGCCCTCTTTCCACAGTGTATGTTGTTAGAGGTAAATCCCCAATCCAGCTGGGATGCTGTTTGCCAAACATCAAATCTAGTTCCTGCTCACAGTGACTGCAAAGGCCCAACACCACCATGATGTTCCTAGGTATTGGAATGTGTTTTCATGCAATTGGCTATGGGATTGTTACCACAGCTGATCCACATGCAATCAGCTAGGGGAGGGCTGCAATTCATGCAGAAATCATCAGCTGATCATGAGCATCATGTAACATACACATGCTGCTGCCTAAGGAAGGCTGGTGTGGGTCTCCACATCCACCAGAGAGGGAGTGGGAGAGGCAGACAGAGGCAAATACATGTCAGGGAGGGGTGGGACGGTAAAACTGAAGCATGTTTGTGTAACACACCTACCAGCACAGAGTATCAAACCCCCGACAGCTATGTAGTGCTATCACAGTTCGATGCAGTTATTGGATGCCCCACATGGGTTACCTGATGTGAAGCACTCAGAACATATATGTGAGGGTGAGTGACATCTGCAACAGGGATACAGTAGATATACGGTAGGTGTCATGCATGTGCCTGTCTGCATGAACAGGTGCCAGCATCAACACAGGCACACTCACACAGGGATGCACACACATTGACACACTTGGCAGGGCCAGGAGTGCAACTTATCAGTAGTGGGATTGCCACAACACATCAATGTGCAGGTATCACATGCACCACACGAGTCATACGGAGGCCGTATGCGCAAACAGTATAAGGAGATGTCAGATGTCAGATGGCATGCTTCAGTATGCCCTGGTGGTTTTAGTGAGTGTGGATGTGGACAGACGCACCATACAACACACACACATGTACACACAGGGTGCCAGTTCTGACATGCATGGGTGCATGTCTACATGGGTGTGTGGTGGTCAACTGTGCCAGCAGGCTGTGCAAGGGTAGGCAATGGGTATACCATGGCATCAGGCCACATGACAATGGTCTGCATTGTGGCTCAGCGCTGTAGTTACTGCATTTTCCCACACAGGTGGGTATTGCATCCCCCATCCAGTCAGCTGAGTGACTATTGTGTGTGGCCAATGCTGTACACCACATACCATGTATGTGTTCCTTAGTCCATGACATGGATGGTGTCTGGGATGTGCACACCTCACACATGCATGTACAGTGACATGTGGAACTGTACCTAGGGTGTCTGGCCCATGTTGTGAACACAGATTATCATCAGATGTGAAAGTCTTGCCCACCTGTGTCAGGAACTGGTAATGGGCAGCAGGTTTACCCTTCACCTACATTGGTAGCATGCCAACAGCATTCCCTGATGTCAGTGTCATCTGCCCATACAGGGCATATTGTAAGGCACGGTATGTCCTTTGTGAGTCACATGTGGTGGCACCACAGGTGGTGCAGGTGTCCATTGGGGAACATGGTGAAGGTGCACTGTCTGCATGTATGTGCATATTGGACAGATGGGCAGGGTGACATGCCCTCTGTAGCCCACTGCTATCACTGCATAGTTACTATCAGTGGCCAATATGCAGTGTACTAACCATATATTAGCTGTTGCATAGGTATGTGTGTACATACGACACATGGGTTGAGTATGTGCTCTGGGTAATAGTGGGGTTGCTAATTTGGATTGGCTGGCCTTGATGTCACATGTATGGGTATGGCTTTGCACCCCAGCCTCCCAGCTAATTTACATCTGTTATCCCTGTATGGTTAACATTGTGATATATAGTAGGGCCACCATAAAAGTAATGAGAAAACCCCCCTCCACATTAGCCACAGGTGTCACACACTCACCTCTATACGGGATATGAGATACACACACACACACCTGTCATGTCTGGGAGTTGAACCCCTACCTAACTAGTTTATTAAACTACAGCACTACACAGTTATAGTACGTGCCACGGACATTACTGGAGTACTTCTTCCCCAAAGGTGTATTTCACAGTGACTGACATCAACAGTATTACCAAAGTAAGGCATTTCACCTGTACTGCGAGTGACTAGCCTAAAATGCATTGCTCCCTACACAAACAGTGAGACACACATAAAACATCCACAACTGTCATGTGTGGGTATAGAACCCCTGACCAAGGCCTATAGCACACTACAGCATGAAGCAGTTATAGGTCACACCACAGGGAACTTTCTCCCCAAAGTAGTATTTCACAATGAATGACATCAGCAGGATTGGCAAAGTAGGGCATTTGAATTGTACTGCACGTGAATAGCCTATGATGCATTGCTCCATACACAGACATTGAAACACATGCAAAACATCCAGAACTGCCATGGCTGGTGATGGAACCCTACCACAGTTCTAAATCACAATACAGCAGTACACAGTTACAGGACGCGCTACAGACATTACTGGGCTATGACTTTCCCAGAGGTGTATTTCTAGGTGAGTGACATCAGCAGCCTTGCCAACATTGGGTATATGAATTCTAAGGAGTGTGTGTGACTTAAAAGCATTGTTTGTCACTCAGTCATAAACAGACAGAGACACAAAGACACACAGATTCACACACACACAACTGCCAAGTCTGGGGTTAGAACACCTACCGAATTACTTTATCACACTACAGCAGTGCGCAGTTGGATGCACTGTGGAGATTACTAGGCTATGATTCCCCCAGAGGTGTATTTCTAGGTGAGTGACATCAGCAGCCTTGCCAAAGTCACGTATATGTATTGTACAGGGTGTGAGTGGCCTAAAAAGCATTGCTCTCTACTCAGTCAGACGCACACACACATTCGCACAGTTGTCAGGCCTGGGGTTAGAACACCTACTTAACTACTTTATCATACTACAGCAATGCGCAGTTACAGGACGCGCTACAGAGATTACTGGGCTATGATTTCCCCAGAGGTGTATTGCTAGGTGCGTGACATCAGCATCCTTGCCAATGTTGTGTATATGAACTGTACTGAGTGTGAGTAGACTAAAAAGCATTTCTCTCTACACAGGCAAAGACTGCATTGAACAAAGCCCCGCTTTTTGATTGGCTCATTTACCGGTATACGAGCCAATCAAAAATGTGCACAGTGGACCCTCTTCTGTTCAATGCGGAACATCAAGCAGTTCCGCACTGAACAGAGCTCCGTTTTTTGATTAGCTCATATACCGGTATATGAGCCAATCAAAAACACGCACAGCGGACCATCTTTTGTTCAGTGCAGAACATCAAGCTGTTCTGCATTGAACAGAGCTCTGCTTTTTGATTGGCTCATATACCGGTATACGAGCCAATCAGAAACGTGCACAGTGGACCCTCTTCTGTTCAATGCGGAACATCAAGCAGTTCTGCATTGAACAAAGCTCCATTTTTTGATTGGCTCGTATACCGGTATATGAGCCAATCAAAAAAAAAAAAAAAAAAACAAAGTGGAGGAATAGGGATGTCTGGTTTTTGAAAATTCTGTGATTTGTCCGGGTTTTAAAACCCGGGCAAATCGCAGAATTTTCAAAAAACTCCCGGATGGGAGCCCAAAAAAGAGGACGTGTCCAGGGAAACCCAGACGTATGGTAACCTTACGTGCAGGCAAACACTGGGTCCTATGCCACAGGTATGTGTATACAGCTACTAGGTGACAATTTCATTGTACAGCCATGTTGCACAGCTGGCATGTGCAATACGCCATCATGCTGACAGATACTCGTGGCTAGTATCTGCAGTGAGTGACACCTGCACCTCATGTGTTTGGGGACCTTTGGCTGTGTGCTGGGTGGGACAGGCCCAGATGGCTCCTTGTCATGGTCACCCTCTTCAACACATCTATGGCTTATTATAGTGTGTTGTCCTTAGATATGTCTGTATTCCTATCCACTGTGTGTGCAAGGCAGGAGTGGTGCATACTGACATGTGTCTGCACTAAGAACTGCAACTGCCAGATATGTCTGGTCCACTGGTGTTTGCTGACATGGCCTTCATGTGTTTAAGTGTGTGAGTATGCCCAGTATGGCCTTTCAGTATGTTGTTGACTGACATTGCCTTCATTCCTCTAAGTGTGTGAGCATGCCCAGTATGGCCATCTATATTGCATGTGTGGATCAAGTCCAGGTAGTTTGTACTGTGGTGCTGACCTTTGTGTTGTACACCGACAGGTAGCATGCTGTGTCTGCAGGGTATACATTGGTCATTTGGCATTGACTGTTGCTACATTTCTGCATAGCAGGGGAGGATACCTGACTGTTTCTACATTTCTACACATGGGTGGGGGGGCACACCTGACTGTTACTATAAGTGTACATAGGATGGTGGGGCACACCTTACACTTTTACACAGTTGATAGGACTGTACTGGTATGTCAGGTACACCGTTTCAGTCTGTAGCCTTACCTATTGTGCTGGCTAGAGATATACCAGTGTACTACAGATCATAGCTTTCACTACCTACATATTAGTTTCTGACTTCCTAGCCTTCACAACTTACATCCAATTGGCTGGCCTGCTGTAGTCTGTCTGGTTAGGGCTGGGGTAAGGGTTACCCATGGGGCTCATTCAGAGGCCATAGTACAGCATTTGTTTGTGTTTGTCTGCACCTATCCTGCTGGCTGTGACTGTTGTTGGGTTTGTGGCCCCCCCAACTGGCATGTGTGTCACTTACCTAGTGGGTGTCCCAGTTTTGAGGGTGGTGTTGCAGGGCTGCCTATGTCGGATGCACATAGTACACAGTCAGTACATGTGCTATGCTTTGCCTCTTTGACAAGGCCAGGGCATACTAGGCACTCTTCCTTCTGCCGACTGGGGCAGGCTCAGGTTGTTCTCCTCTGAGTCACTCTGCGCCTGTGCAGGCCTTGGCACTGGTGGGGGGCTGTGAGGCCCTGCCCCATGCTGTTCCTGCTGCAGCTGTTTCTGCAGGATTATATTGTGTAGCATGGCACATACAAGGACAATTTAGGTACATGTAGTTGGTGAGTACTGCAAAGCTCCACCGGATGTGTCCAGGCAATGGAACTGTGACTTGAGCATCCCAAACACATGTGCTATTATGATTCGTGTTTGTGCATGTGCCTCATTATGGAGTTCTTGTTCGGGTGTGTGTGCATTTCTGATGGGTGTCATCAGCCATGGCTCCAGTGCGTATCCAGCATCCCCCACTAGGTGACCATGTGGGATGTCCCCATTGGCAAATGTGTGGTACAGCTGCATCAGATGCCATATGTGGGAATCGTGGTAGCTTCTGGAGCAGCCAGCACACACATTCATTATTATGCCCTGGGCATCGCACACGACCCGGCAGTTGATGGAGGGGAAGCCCTTGTGGTTGATGTAGACCCTACCCCACTCACGTGGTGGTGCTTTAATGTGTATGTGCCTGCAGTCTATTGCACCCACTACCTCAGGGTATTCTGCTATTTGAGGGAGGAGACGCATATTGCTGGCCAACTCCTCACGGGTGATGGGGAAATATATGTGCTCACTGACATGTGCTGACATGGCATCCAGGAACTGGTGAAGTACCCTGGATGCTGATGCCTGTGAGATCCCCATCATATCCCCAGTTGGCCTTTGGAAGGTACCTGTAGCTAGTATTCTTAGGCCTACACATACCTTTGTATCCACTGGGATGGATTCCCCTCTGATGGTTCTGTGTGTCAGGCGTGGCCAGCACAGCTCAACAATATGCTATAGGAGGTCCCTGTCCACCCTATAGCGCTCCACTATCTGCAGCTCATGTAGCCCTTGGTAGGTTACCCTGGGTCTGTACACTCTTTTCCATCTCCTCACTGTGGGTTGCTCAGCAGCAGTCACATCCTCATCACCCTCAGCCTCTTGCACATGCTCGTTTATGATAGCAAAAGCAGCCCCTAACATTTTTTCTCTTGCTTTCGTTTTGTAAAATTTCCCCATCTGTAGACACCGGTGGTGCAGATTTTTTGGGAAAAATAAGGGGGAAAGGTGTTTGCATAGTTTATAGTAGTGTTCTGTGCTGGGCTGGTCTGCTGCCTGTGTAGTTGGCTGATTCTGATACATTTCACATGTCAACTAAGCTAGTTCTCCTTGATTACCTTCCTACTGCTGTTTTCCCTTCCCACTGCCTCCCTGTTTAAGCCCGTGTGCGCGCCGCGCAAACGGAGTGCTCACATGTGCACAGAACTGCTTTTTCCTTGTTTAACTTCCTTTTTCTTCCTGTAAAACCTGGTGCGCGGTGCACACACCCGCTTACACTTTGTAGAGAGTGCTAGGCAGTTTTAGACACACCCCTAGCTTGGCTGTGCTAAGCTAGGAGCAATCCTGAGCCACAGGTCTCCAATCCACTTACAGTATGCCTGACACACAACCCCCTCATGATGTCACCTATATCCTAGTCTTGCAACCAGCTATTTACACTCTTACACTCTTGGGACCTGCCTCACACCCTGGGAAAATCTGGGATTCACTAACCTTTCCCTCATTTGCATAGGATTGCCTGCTAATGCATAGTTACATGTCCCACACTGAGCCTCCCCCCTTAGCAACCATTACTCACTGGCCAGGTTGTCTTCTGCCTGCCATTGACTTGCAAGACAAAATAATAATTTTAGTTAGAATGCTTATTTTAAGTTTATTTTATTATCCCCCCCCCCCGATCCAGCTTGCGCGTTGCTGCCCTATGCTTAAACAGTTGTGATCGGCGAAAAAAAATTAAAAGTTGTTTATTTTTTTTTTAAACAGTTTGCAATGCCAATGGCCTTCTACTTGGACATTGGCATGCTTCCTCAGTGATATGCAGCCTTTATTTGCAGCTGTCATAGCTCCATTTTGTAGATTGCATAAATATGTACTCGGTTACTAACCGAGTACATTTCTGCACACTGCACCCATCCTGCATGGACAGCTGCTAGCTTCCTGGATCGCATATTACCCTCATTTGCATGGTTTTCACCTGCAAATGAGGGTAATTTGCATACAGGAGCTCGGTCCGTGCAGAATTAGCCTAAGAGCTCACATGCACGTCCTGGGAGCTCGTTTCTGGATTGCACATCGGCCATATTGCCGAAAATAGCTCTTAAACTAATCCTGCATGCTATAAAAGGCTTCGTAAATCCAGGGGTGGGTGTAGCAATTTCAATGATCAATGTTACTTTTGTCTTCTTTTCATGAAGACATATATATTATTTTCTCACATCTAGTTTTTGAACTGTTGGTAATGGGTGATCCCATATGATATTAACTTCATCATTTTCTATAAAGCTTTGTGGCTGATGTTTCCGCTTCTCAACTACTTCAATGTTATAATGTTTGCACAATCCCCAATGCAACAGTCTTGCCACATTATTATGCCTTTTAGTAAGTATACAGAACTTCTGCTATTAGTGTATCACACCCAGCAACAAGATGTACAACTGTTGCCAGTTCTGTTTTACAAAATCTGCACTTGTCTGTTTTTCCAACATGTTCAATGGACTTTGCAAAACAACATGCACATATCCACTATCCTGGGCTGCCAGTATTGACCTTTCATGTTTTGACTTAAATTTAACTCTTCGTAACCATTCCTGCATTAGATCCTGATTGACATGAGGATGCTCCATGAGTTTTCTGTACTTGCAGCTATATTTATACATTTTTAACATTTCTTGCCTTCTCATCAGATCTTTAACCTTATATTCTTTCCTTTGCTTTTTTGGCACATTCAGCTGTTGCCTGTTTATCTACTTCTGGTTTGATTTCCATTCCCACTCGACACCAATATGCTTCTGCTAAACTAAGCAGGAAGTCATATTAGACTTGTTCTCCTCGTGTTTTCATAGGTTCATAGGATGATACTAGGCTATTGGCCCAGAGGCCCTTATAAGCCTAGCCAAGAATTTGGCCCATATTCCTTCAAAGTCAGCACCTGTTTTCTCTGTCCATCAGGGTCACAAGTGGGATCCCCAGGAGTGTATTTTCTGTTTCCCATCCAGTCATCCAGGTTCCCCTTAAAGAGGGCTAGAGAGGTACTCTGCTTGACATGCAGAGGGAATTTATTCCACAGATGGGGGAGTCTTTGGGACACAAATCTATCCCGCCGACAAGTTCTATTAATGTCACAGACCAGGTTAAGACCTTGTGTGTGCATTGCGCAAGTGGAGTTTGACTCATGGATATGCAGCAACTCCATCAAGGCTGGGTCTGAGATGGCCTTGTATGCCAGACACAGGTCACCTCTGAGCAGTCTGTACAACACTAAGTACAGGGACAGGTCTTTTAGCCTATCTGTATAGGATAGGTGTTTGAGACCCTGGATTTTCCTGGACAGGAACCTCTGTGGTCTCTCCAGCTGCTGCATGTGCTTGGCAAGGTACATGCTGAAGGGGGCATTGTACTCAATAATGGGTCTGATAAGGGAGGAGTACAGGGATGTTATGACCTCCTTGTTCCTGGATGAAATACTCTTGTTTATGAGGTGGGTCATGTAGAAAGTCTTCCGTACAATAGCATCAACGTGGTAGTCAAAAGTCAGGTTGCTATCAACCTGAGTGCCCAAGTCTCACACAACTGATTGCATGCTTAGTACATTGTTATTAATGTGATAGTTAGTGGGGATACCATTTTCCCCAAAGGGGAAAATGATGCATTTCTTGGCATTCAGTTTGAGGCCATGTTTCTGGCATCAGTCATTAGTTTGATTAAGGCCCTCTTGGAGGATGTTCACATCACTAGGGGAATTTAAGACAGCACCCAGCTTGTAGTCATCTGCACACCTGGTCAGCCACAGACAAATGTTTTTGGCTTGCACCTCAGAAAAGTATATCCCAAACAGTAGAGGCTCCAAGATCGATCCTTGGGTTACACCGCTCGTTACAGGTCTTCTACTAGAGGTGGCTTCCCCTATTTTGACAGAGTAGGTTCTATCAGTGAGTCAGTTAGCTACCCATCTGGTAACATATGGGCTGATGCCTAGCTTGGAGAGTTTATCTATTATTCCTGAGTGGTGAATAGTGTCGAAGGCTTTGGCTAGGTCAAGGTACGAGGTGTGCACCGTCTTCCCCTCGTCCATGGCTTTGGTGACTGTTTCAAAAAATTCGACCAAGTATAACAGGCATGATCTAGCTTTGACAAAACCAAACTGTGTGGGATTAAGTGTTTGGAGGTTGCCAATGTCCTTGTTTATAAGGTCCATGATAATGCATTCCATGGCCTTACAGATCAGGCTAGTTAAGCTGATGGGCCTATAATTTCCTGGGTCAGTGGACGCTCCACCTTTGTGTAAAGGGATGACAGTGGCTGCCCTCCATTCAGCTTTAAAGTTATTCAGTTTTAAAACTTTCAATATGTTTGGATCTTGTGAGGTCAGCAGATATGTATGCAGTCCTACGATTGCACATTTACACGCCATCAATTTTGAGAAGGCTCATACCTTTTTCAGAACAGATAATATATAGTCTTGCTATACACTGATTCTTATAAATCATTTGATAAGCATGAAGCATTTTTTTGTTTCCTGTCCAACTGATCCAATACCTTTTGGGGCCAGTCAATCACTCCAAAACTGTAAGTTAGAACAGGAAGAGCAAATTGATTTATAGCTTCGACTTTGTTCCTATATGTCAGGTCTGTTTTCAGTATTAATTTTAGTCTTCTAAAATATTCTTTACTAAGTTTTATTCACATTTGTTGATATTTTTTGTTGATCCTTCATCAATTCTCAAATATTTATACACTCTCTCTTGCTCAAGTTCTTTTATATCACATTCCTGTCCCAGACTGATATTTTCTTGGTGTTACAGCTTTCCTGCTTTAAAGGTTGCTTTTGCACATTTATCAAGACCAAATGACATTCTTATATCATTTGAGAAAGTTTTGACCACTTGTAGCTGTGCTTGCAGTTCCTCATCTGATGAACTATACAGTTTTAAAACATCCACAAAAAGATGAGAAGTCTTTAAACTTTGTTGTTTTCTGGGAGTCAGCTGTGGCCTAATCAGTTAAGTAGACAGATTAATGGATAAAGGGCAAGACAAAAGAGCAGCAGTGAGTCACCCTGGAATATCACCCTTTTTTATTTTTATCCCTGGGATAATAATTTGTCCTTTATCATGGCTTAGCCATAAAGTGGTTTGCCACTGGTTCATGGTCACTGTAATGTAACTGATCAATGTATGGTGTATCATAAACTTTTGTAAACACTCTTTTATCCATGAATGTGAGATGCTGTCAAATGCTTTTTGTAATCTGTCCATGCCATACTTAGATTCTTCCTCTTTTTACAAATTCTTCATTATGACTTTATTTAACAACAAATGATCCTTTGGTCCATATGACTTTCTTTTGCCACCCCTTTGTTCTATTGACATGATTGAGTTTTCTTCTAAATGACTATAAACTCTGCCGGCATCAATTCCAGTGTATAGTTTATACATCATCGGAAGGCAAGTTATTGGTCTATAGTATTTAGGATAGCCTGCAGGCTCACTCTTCACTCTTAAGGAGGAGTATCATTTCTCCTATTGTTAACCTGGCTGGCATCTGTTTCGGGTGCACATATAAATAGTTCTTACTCATAGCTTCATATATAATTACTAGACTAACTGCCCCTGTGGGTCATTTTAAACCTAACCAATTTCCCTCTCAAAAGTGAAAATCAGACCCCGTACTTTGTATCTGTAAGGCAAACATCTTAACCATTATACCAGCCTCTAACCCCTCATAGCTAAATCTTCATGTAAAGATGTTTCTACTTTTAGCCAGAAGTTAGGTATTGCATCTGGGCCAGGGGTTTTCCATTTTGGAGCTTTTCTTAATTTTGTTTCAATTTCTCTCACCGTTACTTCATCCCATTTCATATCCTATACATGTGAACTTCTTATTCTTTCTTTCACTTCTTCTTCTATCCATTCATCATCTTTGTTATGTTCCACAGGATTATAGATATGTCTCGGAAATGTGTCTATTTCTTCTTTTTGGTGGTGTTTCTATTCATTTTGCCCTGTTTCCCAATTGTCTATAATGGGTCATCAGTAAATTACTTATTTTGTACTTTTTATTTATATTTACAGTATCTGCATATCTTTAAGGTTTTCTGCCTGTGCTGATAACTTTAGTTTATTGTTTGCAGTAGTGTGCGATAGATCCTGGTCTCTTCTGATATGGCGAGTTGCTTTTATCACGTTGATCTTTCTGAGTATATTTGTTGATCTGTTCCCTCTTCTGTACTCTTCTAACAGCGAAACTTCTTGTTTTAATTGCTTTATAGGTTTCTCTATTTGATACTTCCATTATGGCATTTGATGTCTCCCCTTCCTTTCCCTTACTGCCCTGTGTTTTTGTGGTAAGACTTTATCTGTTATTAATTTAGCTGCACAGTAATATATCGTATTTACTTCTGTTATAGCACATGAATTTCTAGAGACAATCTTGATTACTGTGTTCATTTGTTTCATCAAACGTCTAACATTTTGGATCTTATTGACTTTCTGTAGTCTATTTCTTTCATTGATCTTAATTTGTCTATCCATCTATATTAAATCAAGCAACTCTTCCCTTAGATCATTTTCTTCTAAAGTAAGGGCACTTTCTTTGTTTTACTTTTCCTGCGGGCATTCTAGAAAAGTTGCAGAACATCTTCCTTTGCCTTATTCTCTTCGGGTTTCATCCTGTATTATCTGTTGATTTCGTATAGGAGCTCACTGGTCAATTCTCCACAACACTGACTGCATTAGAATTTCTACAGATTTCTATTCCTTCCCTTGCTGTGCAACTCCAACTGAACTTTTGTACTGGTTTCCTACCAAAGGCTCCAAGGTATCTATGTCAACTGATCAGATGTTTCCCGCTCCACTGACTTCTCCTTAATTTGGGGATTCATTATTCTATCCTGCTGTGATATTTTCAGAGTTAGATTTTCTACTCTAAATCCTTCACTTTACATTTAATCCATAACCTCAATTTCTATTTCTTTAACTTCTCCATTACTAATCCTCTTTTCTACTTCTCCACTTTGTTTTCTTATTTTTGTATTGTAAAATTTTCCATATTCAGATGCCTTTGCCTGTATTTCTCTTCAAGTATATTTGCTGCTGCTGTTTTGTATTGGTTAATGTTGCTTTCTCCTTTGCATAAATATTGCATCACATTAAATCTCTTTTTCTTTCCCATGTCCATATTTCTTCTTCAGATGTCTCTCGCTCCTCCTGTTTCTCCTTACCTGGGGACTCCTTGTTCCATCATACTGTAACATAACCTGTGTTACACTTTCTACACTAAATCCTTCACTTTGTATATATTCTCTAACTTCAGCTTCTATTCTTTTATCTTCTACTTTACTGATCTTCTATTCTATTCCCCCCCTTTGTGATCTTATTTTTTGTATTGTGGAATTTTCCATATATGGGTGCCTTTACCTGTATTTATCTTCGAATATCTGTGAAGCTACTTTTTTGTATTGATTAATTTGGCTTTCTACTTTGCATAAATATTGTACAATATCAGATCTCTCTTTCATTCCCATGTCCATACTTCTTTTTTATACCTTTCAAAAATCTCTAGATTGTGTTCTTTATATTTCACACTTCCTGGATGTCTTCTTTTTCCAAATGGCCCAAGGTTTCTTCATCTATATAATGTTTTTTTATGAATCTGTTGTATTAATGAACACAAATTTGCATTTGAAGCTTTTGACAGTTTTTCTTGTGCAAGTATTTTTCTTTCCTCTAATTTGTATCTTAACCTTTTTGTATGTTTTCTGTCCAGAAATACAGGGCTTTTTATCCTCAATAGTCAACCTCTATCATCTTTGTGGTTCTTTTTTTTTTTTGGCCTGTGAGTGTTTGTGGTACTATGATTAGATAAATGATTATACATGAGTGCAAAAATGTCACCAAAGTTCCAGTAATACCCATCAGTAATGATGCTAAAATGGATTGATTTCCATTATCCAAAAGCAGCCTAATTTGTTTTGTATACCCCCCCCCCCACCTCACACAATGAGGTTATACTAAAGCAATGACGTGGCGTAGACTCTTGGGCAAGATAAGCTTTTCTCTGAAGAAATTTCAGGTATGATTTTGCGTGTTAAATACAGACAACTGAACATTTAGCATACAGCTGTACTGAAGGCCTTATTATAGTCCATAATACAACTCTTTCTGGCCCAGTGGAGCAGTGGGTTAAAACCCAGTTTGTGCTTCCGATGACCTCTGCCTGACCAGTGTCATGGGAGATGGAAGGAGTGGGTGCTGAAGGATGGGAATGTACAGCTGATGCAGCTCATGTTTCCTGAGGGTAGGGAGGCAGCCTGGTTCACTGCATCTGCAGCATGAAGAGCCTGGCAAGTCCCATAATGCAAGTGGTCTGTGCTTGGTTTGGAGGTTGGACATGGACATAAGCATGCATGTACCCCCAAAGTCTACTGTAGGGATGGGCTACAGTATATTAGAAAAATGCTCCCCAGCAACAGTATCATGCTACACCAGAGTTCTTCATCTTCTCACCTGCCCCAGACATGAGTCGGGTACAACCCAGGAGAAGTTAAGTTGGGTCCAGTACACTCAGTGAATGAGAATGGTGCTGGCAGCAGGTAATAGTTAGCTGCAGGAGCCAAAATAAATAAATACATAAAACAAGTCCTTCTGACCAGTGGGGAGAAGTTTACTGATTACCTCATGTCCCTGAATAATTCTGAATAAGTCATCTGTAGATCTCTTTTTGTACCCAGTACAATGTAAAACATAACTGTAGGCAATGCAGTAATTGCTGAAGTAGGTGCAGTATCATAGTGATGAGATCTGAGAAGTAAATTTATGGCAAGTCTCGAAATCTAACATAGAAACATGAGAAACAAAGTGTTACAAATGTATGCAGATATAAGACTGTCATAGCAACAGAAAGCATTGTCCAAAAGTATCAAACTGCTTACTTAGAAAAATAAACCCTATTCTTGCAAATGGTCTTTTTACCGTGCAGTTAATGCAATGTGGATGAATTAGGTCACAGGTGTTACAGTGACAAGACAGCTTAAAGAGTTGTCACACTCCTAGTCTGTGATGACAGGCCATGTAGAACTGTTATTAAGAGAGGTATTATTTCCAAAGACTATACACTTAATTTTGATTTCATTAAGGACATATCTACTGGATGCCAGCCAAGAACAGTAGTGCGTTTGCTTATAGGGTAAACATATTAGGAACACAAGTATATCGCAAGTTACTAACTGAAAATGCCAAATGTAGTGGTTTCACGACTAGGCCCAGTAATATACAGCTGTGAACAGAAGATTTGTTAGTGACAGCCTGTGTCTAAAACTTCAGACTCTAGGTATTTTGCCTAGATCTGAGAATCAGTTAAAGTCAAGTTCATACATTTATTTAAATAAATAGCTATGCTCTAAGCTTCAAATTAAAATATTGAAAAACAACAAAAATAGAAGTCACCTGGGTTTTCTGCAAATAAAAGAAATTGTTCTTTGAGATATATCTAACACATAAAGTCATTCTGTTACAGATCTTCCAGGAAGTAGGTTGTTTGAACAAGACATGGCTACAGGCCCTGCAAGGCCTTCTCATTTGTTTCACAGCTATATTTGCCTAAGTTAGCTTCAGGCTACATCCACAATGAGACCTGGCTAGGCTTTCCAACTCCAGTAATTTAAATTCCCTCAGTCAGAATGTCTGTTCTTTCAAACAATGAATCTGTGACTAACAAACTTATTTCTTGGTTTGCCTTGGTCAGGCAGCCTCTTTTTATACAACACAAACTGGTTGCCTGATTAAAGTTCTGTGAAACTGTGACAGCACAAGTTCCTTTACATGCTTTTAAAGGTATATTTCCCTTTTTTTTTAATAAACAATATGTTACAACTACCTGTTTCCCAGTTTAAAATTATCAGTTCTGGACTAGTAGTGATAGATTCTAGTAACCAGATATCCCTTTGGTACTCCTCTTAGCTAGTCCAGGCCTGCGGGTCCCTGTGTGCTGGAAGGGTTTGAGGGAAAGTGCCCTCCGGCATAACTTAGTATTGCCATATGTCTGGTTACTCAGCTATTGTAGGTAGTATTTAAGGAATAGAAAGCCTACATCACTGCTAAACACTCTGTCTCTATAGCTGAATATCTTTTATCAGCATTGTTTAACTTTAATTTGAAGTAGTGTTAGGGTGACCTTTACCTTGAATATCTTGGGACAACACTGCTCCCAAAAATACATCCCATGATCTGTATACAAGATAAATTCCTTAATAAAATCAGAAGTTACTTATACTGGTTCAGAGTATAATATTTTTCAGCTAATTAAATACACTGCACTTTGACAGAAACTTTTCCTTTAGTGAGATCTGCCAAAAGACAGGAATTGTATGTTCTCTAAAATCTACACACAAAGCAGCAATGTTTATCTACCCCTCCAAAAAAAAAAAATTGCGCACAGTCAGACTATCCTGGTTAACAAATGTAAATAAATAAATAATTTCAAAATCAGGAGTTACTTTTCAGTAGTACCCACCTAGTCAAAGAAAAGTCTTCATTTATCTTTAAGTGGAGAGGCTAGATCAGTTTTTATGGCCTCTATTTTTTTCTAGTTGTGATCTTACCGCTACTTTTCCCATAAAGTATCCCAAATATTTGGCTCTCACAATGTCCAGTTCACTTTTCTTAACCTCCACATTTATGTCTGCCTGTTTTATATAGTCTAACACAGACTACACTTTGGCTAAATCAGACTCCCCGTCCTCTGAAAGGATGACCAAATAATCTAAGTATGCATCAGCTTTCTTGAGTGGTGATCAGCATTTTAGCCATTAGTCTGAAATATAGCTGTATTCCATATAGACCAAATGGCATTTATGTGTACAGAAACAGACCATCGGGGTTACAGAGGCTATTTTTTCTTTAGTCAAGGGGGAAAGTGGCATCTGTCAACATGGCTCAGTTTTGTCCAATATCTGGCCCTTGCTATGTTCTCCATAAACTCACCTTTTCTGGGCATGGAATACTTATCCAACTTTGAAATGTTTTTCACTTTCCTAAAACCATTAAAGAGTCTGATTCATCTAGTATGTATAGGAACTAGCACTACAGGACTGCTCCATTTACCATGTGACCCTTCTAACACTCCCAGCTTGGGCAACTGTTGAATTCCTTTGTTTGATGATTTTGTAGCTCTGGCACTCTGTGGGTTCTCACTTTAACTTTCACTCCAGATTTGGTCTGTGTGTGTTATGTTTTATCAGTTTAGGTCTCCTGGACATGTCTGGGAATAGGTCTTAATTTCTTAACAAAAATTATTTTCTTTCCCATTTGTGTACTTTTGACAAGGATTTCTCTAGCTGATTTTCAGCTAGATGCTCTTTTATCTCTTAGACATACATTTCAGCTTGCAGTTTCACCACAGAACTTTCTACTTTTTTCCATTGCTGCAATACATTAATCTGATATAATATGATAGATTTGCTTTATTTTCTCTTACATCTTAGAGACCGACTTTCTCATAAATCCATAATGGGGTGCAATTTTCTTGCATGCTTTGGCAAGCAGTGCAGAAATTTTCTCTTTCATTATGACTCGCCAATAAAATCTGGCTAGTATTTTTGCAGTAACTTTATACATCCCTGGGTGACCTCCTAACATGTGATTATGAACTATCTTCATTACTAGTTTGGCACTAACAATTCATGTAGAATTTCCTCCCTGTCTTTATTAACTCTACATAACAGTTCATCTTGTGTTGCAACATGGGGCAAAACGTAATGGAATCATGTTGATTGCTGTTTTCCCCTACAGCCTTGGTAATATTCTCTCTTACCCGACTTAATGAGTCATCTTCCCATTGTGCTTTTATAAAGCTTATGTGGCTTATCTGTTGTTGTATCTTTCAGCTTTTCCCGGTTAGGGGTTGCCACAGCGGAAATCTGGTCTGCTAACGATTGGCAGTAGATTTTTACGTACTGAGTTGCCAGCCCTGATGCACAACCTTCAATGAAGGTGTGCCCATTCACGCATGTCTCCACACAGAAGACACTTTAGCTGAGAATCGAACAGGACAACGTTTTACTGTGAGGCGATCATTGACATATGCTTGTGGTCAATTTCAATGAGGCCCACGTCTCCTTCATACTGAGGAATGTACAATCTTGGCAAGCACTGATTCTTGTACATCATCTGATGGGCAAGTAGCAGTTTTGTTGTTTTCCTGTCAAGCTTTCTTTCTGGGGCAGGTCAATCACCTCAAAGCTGTTAAATTAACATAGGAAGTACAAACTGATTTATAATTTGAACTTTATTTCTAGACATCAAAGCAGATTTCACTTTTAGTTTCAGTCTTTTAATATATTCCTTAATGAGCTTTGTTCTCATTTGTCCATGCAGTCATAGCCGGCCTTAGGCATGGCCAACTAGACGGCTGCCTAGAGTGCCGCTGTAGCAGGGGTGCTTTTTCAGAGTTTATTTGGTGTATGTAGACCAGGATGGGGGTACCGGGTGGTGTGATGGGGGGCGCTGTGGAGCCCTTTTGCCTAGGGCGCCAGTTAACCTAAGGCCGATCCTGCATGCAGTATTGCTGCCCCTTCATCTATTTACAGATATTTAGATATAACCTCTTTTCCCAAATGATTTATATTACATTCCTCCCTGAGTTTTATATTTTCTTGGGTTTTCAGTTCTCTTACATTATAGGGTTTCTATTGCTTTGTCATAGGGACATGTTTCTTGTGACATATTGAATCTTTTTACTGTCCAATCATAATTAGATTCTAGCCTCTTTTTTAGCTACTTTGCCAACCTCTTCTCCTGTTTTTTTTATTGTGGGTTTTTATATATGTGTCCTTGTCTTGTTCTCTCTAATGCTTATTCTGAATTGGTACATCAAGCTGTAACATTTACAGTTTCTGATTAAATATATCAAACTGCCACAGTGTGATTCGAAATTCGCCCTCATCCCACATTTTCCACAATGGGGAAATGGGGAAAGTCATTTCCTAATATTAAATTATGTGTCAAGTTAGAGGTTATAGCCACAGGATATAAATGTTTTCCTAGAAATATTTGCATACCTATGTGTGTGAGAGGATATTCCTGTTTATCACCACAAATACATATTATTTATCTTTGTTTGTTACTAATGTTAGGAGATCTCTAACAAGCGTAATTATACTACCAGAGTCTAACAGAGTTTAAACTTCTTTTCCTTCCAAAAATGCAGTGCATTTTACTAGCTTAGTTGTAGCAATGACATAATGATGACTCAATTATTTTAGGTGTAGACTTATCACACTCTACGTGAACAATTTTATCTGCAGTATACATATTGGTTCTCACATTTCTACTACTATAATTGTATTAAGTATTAATGGAACAGAATTTGGATATGTGACCCCTCCCTCCACATTTGAGCAAATTACTTGCTGCTTTTTGTTTTACAGATGATTGTACATTTCTTATTTAAACTTTAGTGTTAAAAGCAGGTAGTTTGGTTTCAATCAACATGTCACTCACTAACAAGCATTCTGAAAAGGTCAGTTACATGGCAGAGTTCTTGCGTTATTTTGCATCATCCACTTTTTCATAGTACTTGTCAGTTCTCTTTGAAACATGTCTACTGCTAGAATTTCTAACATATTCACTTTACTGTTAGTATTAGGTTCTAATCATCACTTTAAAATATGTTTCAGGCCATGGTACCTGAGTTGTTACTGGTTTATCAGAATTAAAAATATAGCTGTAGAATGTTATCACTTATACTTCATAAGTTACTCCAGCCCTAAGCAAGAGTTCATTTTTAACTTCTCATTAGCTGTGAAATCAATCACATCCATCTCAATCATCTTATCCATGTAAGTCTTTAATGCCTCTCAAGTCAGCTGAGAAGACGGGAGCTTAACCTGTAGCAATTCTTCTCACTTCTCTTGTAAGGCTTTTAAGGGCCCTACTGGTCATTAGTCTAGTGTACCTATGAACCTATGATGTTTTTATTGTTCAAAGACACCAGCTACGATATAATGTGATCTTATTTACTAAGCTTTTAATGGCTGGTACAGTTCTGTGATGTAGCTATCACATTAATTAGTCCCGATAATTGCTACTGTAACTGCACAAGCTTTTGGCAATTTAACAGCTTTTGTGGATAGCTTCTGCCTTGGTTCTGAGAAAAAAAAATGACTATGCACATATCTGGAAATCTGAAATCAGCAATGAAAGTTTTCAGCTTTACAACCTTCTGGGAAATTATGATTGAAATAGTTTGGCAACAGAGGGACAGCAGCTATATTTGGCAAACTGATGGAGTCTTGTATCCCAGTAAAAGACTGTAAATGAAAGTGTTAACTTCATTATTTTTATTTTTCAAGCATTAAAGCTCATTTGCAGCAAATTCTCAACTCTCTTTAGTCCTTTTGGATTGGTTTTGTTGTACATAAACAGTGAATTCCAAATGGGGCATTGAACCTGAGTAACTTGAATGCACTCAGTCTAAAGTCCTGTTGTGCCCCATAACAAACTTCTGATTGAGGAACTTACTTCTTGTCTTGGTCATTCATCCTCTTTTTTATAAATCACAAAAGGTAGTCAATTTCATAATTCTGAACTTTATACAACATACTCTTGTAAGAAGTGAACATTTTTTAAGAAAGACTTTTCCATATTCATTAAAAATGACTTCCTTATATGGACTTGGAAGGACTATGCGTAAAAAGAAGGGGCAATCTCTGAGACACATATCTGTTTCTCCAGTATGTTTTGTTTGAGTCACTGACTATGTTTTGAACCCTAGACTGGGTAACTCTAATACTGTTTGACTTGTGGATATGTAGTAACTCCATCAGGGCTGGATGTGCGAGTGCCATAAAAGTCATGCATAGGTCACCCCTTAGTAGCCGGTAGGAGACAGAGAAATGAGATAAGGCTTTTCGTCTATCTGCATAGGATATGTTGTTTTAGATCCTGTATTTTCCTTGTGAGGTCACTCCTCCTGCTGTAAGTGCCTAGTCAAGTACGTGCTAAATGGCACATTGTACTCAGTTATTAGTATAATGAGGGCTGAGTACAGCAAGAATATAATTTCCTTGGATCTAGATTCCATGCCTTTACTAAGTTGTGCCACATAGAGCAACTTCCTCACCACTGTGGACACATGGTGGTCAAAGTTCAGGCTACTATCTATCTGTGTAGCTAGATCTCTGATCTCTCACCTCTGAATGTGCTCTAAGGGGTGTGCTATTTATGTTGTATTTTGCAGGGGTATTTGACTTCCCAAAGGGTATGATAATGCATTTTTTTGCATTTAGTTTTTGGCCATGGTACTGGCAACAGTCATTTATCTGATCTAGACCCTCCTGAAGGATGTCTACATCATTGTGGGATTCAGTGATTGCCCCCAACTTGTAGTCATCGGCAAACTTTGTCATCCAGAGGCCTTCCACATTAGCTTTGACTTCAGATAAGTATATTCTGAACAGGAGTAGTCCCAGTACTGAGCCCTGTGACACACCACTTGTAACTGGCTTCTTGCTGGATCTGGATTCACCCACTTTAACCACTTGTTCTGTCTGTGAACCAATTGACTATCATCTGGTGACATAGGGATTTATGCCCAGTTTTGTGAATTTATTTACAATACCTGACTGGGAATAGTGTCAAATGCCTTGGTCAGGCTGAGGTAGGTGGTACTGTTTTACCTTATCCATGGCCTTAGTGACTTTCTCAAAGAAATCCACCAGGTTCAGTAATTATGACCTGCCCTTGACAAAGCCAAATTGGGTCAGGTTCAGTGTTTGGAGTTGTCCTATGTTATTATCTATCAGGTCCATGATTATTCTTTATATGGCCTTACATATAGGACTAGTTAAACTTATGGGTCTGTAATTTCCTGAGTCAGTAGATGGTCCCCATTTATGCAGAGGGATGAATGTTGCTGTCCTCCACCCTACTGGGACAAAGCCAGTCCAGAGACTGTTTTAAAAAGAGATCTTAATGGTTCTGATAAGTCCTGATATAAGCTGTTTAAGAGGCAACCTCGTATATCATGAGGCCCTGCTGATGCCATGTTTTTAGCTTTAGAGTATGCAGTGGCAACCTATTCTTTGGTGGTAGAGGGTATTTCTTGGGGGAAGAATTGGGGGTGATGGGGAAATGATAGTTGAGTTGAATTTGACGGCCAGCAGATTTGCTATATCTTCTGGCTGAGTATAGGCAATGCCATCTACACCTAATTCAGATGCCTTTAAGACTGTGGACATAACTGAAAATGCCTTATGATTTTCTTTAGCTTTGGAGGCCATTTTTACCTGAAAGTTTGCTTTCAGAAACTTGACTAGTTCCCTGATTTGCTTGTTTAGACTAGTGAGGAACATTTTGCTTTTTTGTGCACATTACCACTTACTTTTCGACAGGAGAAGTATATATTCCTGTCCAAGCAATAACTGTTTTTTTTTGTTTTCTTTTTTATTTTCTCTTAAATATGCTTAGCTGTATGAATTTGTACAATACTGTGCCAATATTCCCTGTCATGCAAGAAAAAAATAAGTACGAAGAGTGTGTGGAATGTTGTTTTCAAATTACTATGATGTGCATGTGACACTATGTTCAGGTATAACTTTTTCACAAACACAGAAATGTATCAATCCATGGAAGTTTGCATTTCCTTTGCTGTACAAATGTGCCTGATTTGATAGGTAATGTAGAATTAAAACAATATTTCTCAGTAAAGTTTGCGCTTGTTATACACTTGGCACAGCCTTGTGCCTTCACAGGTGCTGCCATCATTTGAAGTCCCAGAACAGCAATGAGGAAATATAGTCAGAAGATGTATTAATTAGGGTTAGAACCACTTCCTGTGGGATGTGACATCACCTTAACCAAACCCTTTTTAGTAGCATGATCATTACAACAGCTATTGATATTATCGGCAAGTTTGGTTTAAGCAAAACTGCTTTGCCACAAATTTTTTCTTGAATGAATCCAGTTACCTTGATTAGAATGGTAATATATGATTAATAATTTGTATTTATAATGCTTACTGATAAAAGTAATTTTTTTGTACCGTAACACCAGTATGCCTCATGTAGTTCAGCAGAATTTTTCTTTTCATTTTTTTGGGGGTGCTGGAAATAAATGTCACTGTGTGTGTGTTATTTTTAAGTTTTAGGAAGTTATGATTTGTTTGAGGTGCTAGGGTATAACACATAATATAGGATAAGCAGGGATTATACTTAAGATTGCTGCAAATTTGACATTCAGCTGACCATACCTCTCAACCTCTCAGTGCAAGAAATCTGTACAAAGCCAGAAAGAATGAGGGGACAAAGGCACATAAATAGGGACAGAATTTAAATATTGCTCCTATAAACTTAAGAAGTTGCTAGAATACCAGGTTTTGCAATATTACATATTTTCTGAAGGGTATAAAGTCTGAAACCTCAAATGTCTGCCATTATTTAGTCACTTCAATTTTCAATGATTTGCCAGAAAACCACAATTTTTATGAGAAACAGTCCAAAAATATGAGGCAAAAATCTGGACATTCTGGGAAAATCTGTACAGTTGAGAGATATGCAGATGACTCCATTTTTTTATTTTTTTTTAACTACATTCTGCTTTTGGTTAGTCTAGGGCCCATCTGCATGTTCCCATGGCAAGCTTCAGACAGCAGTGGAGTGTTGCAGACTGCAGAGCGTGTCCACAGCACATCCATGTCAGTTCGATGTGCATTCATGTTACTTTAGCTCTGCATTCATGATCAGCAATAAGATGAAATTTATTGCTACATCTCAGGACACATTTGTGTATTACTATAATTTATAGAGATGAATGTAAATTAGCCTAATTTGCATATAATGACCCCTAACCGGGAAAAGAGAGAACAGTTTGTCTGAGGACATTTTCATATATAGAAAACGAAAAGCGTTTAACATTATTACATGTTTTTAATTTAACCATTTGTATCATCAGTTGGATTCACTTAATATTTTATCAAACGATTTGAACAGCAGACAAGTGGAGAGCCGTTATTTCAACTGAATTGAGAAAAAGACGGTACTGTCTGGACTGCTTCCGGCAGCTATTTTCCGTTTGACCCCTAACCAGGAAAAGCCAAAAGACACAACAACAACAACGTGTAAATGGCCCTGAATTTTTGCCAATAAGTTGAGCAGCACCGTATTAATTCACCAATAGCCAAGACAGGTAGGAAATGCATTAAGATACTGCAGACTTACTACAGTAAGGAGATATTTATAAAAAATATCATAATTTAATAAGAGTGAAGAACGACAAAACCAAGACCACTGTAAAAGAACCAAAATGTACACGGACTCCTTGCACCAACAAATCCACCAGATGATTAAAATCTATTGTCTTGATAGGCCAATCTATCCCTAACAAGTTTTTTACTCTTATTCAGTTTTAACTTGACTAATAATGAATCAATGCTTGACAAAGTGCGATCATAATCAAACTTGTATCTTGTAAAATTCAAATCTGCTTTCATTTCCTTATCCAGGACGTCAATTTCATTCAACAACACACAAACATGTTGGCTGTAATGCTTAACAATCAATTCCAACAACTGCACACCTTGTTGTTGGAATAAGTCCTGTAATTCTGTATAAAAGCAAACATCATTCAATAAACCAGATGGAGAGAAGTTGCTTCGTAAACCCTTTGGAACCAACTTCTCTTGGATACATTGTTTGAAATAACCAATCTCAAGTTGCAGTTTTTTTAACCTGAGGATTTTGTTATCAAAAATTTTTAGCTTATTTGCTAAAAGTTCATTACTAAAGTCATTCTTATGAGATCCCGATGTATCAGCACTCTGCTGTGAAAACTGGAAAACATTGGTGTTAGTCATCCATTCAGATAAAACAAATGGACGACGTGCATTAGTGTCTTGACCGCCATTAGTTACAATAGTATCAGCGGCCCGTAACTGCTGATTGGGGCTGGCAGTTAAAACATTTGAGCCTGAGTTACCCACTACATCACTGAAAGGGTGCCCGTCACAATTGGACGTACCCGTTCTAGCAAAGGAAGTAGGACCACGAAAAAATTCAGTACCTGTAATAGGGTCCAGTCCAGTGCATCCTGTGTTTTGTAGCGCAAAAGGTTGCGCTGCGGGAACCGGTAAAACTTGCCCGCTAGTGGAACAGGAAGCTTGAGCTGCAGGAATCAGTGAACCGGAGCTCACAGTTGAGCCGTTAAACTCAACGTCACATCGAGTCATCCCGGAAGTTGGAGCCGTAAGCCGGCTCTTATGGATATCAAGTCCCTCAAGTCGATCGAAGCGTGCATTCAACTGATCAAGCCTCTGCGATAATGAGACCAGCAAGGCAGGAACATCCAATTGAAGGTTTTGTAAGACCTCGGGTGCCCCTGAGTCAGTAAAAAGACGAGGAGTGCTGGGGCTAACAGGACTGTCCGTGGCCATAATAACAAACGAGTGAAGAACGACAAAACCAAGACCACTGTAAAAGAACCAAAATGTACACGGACTCCTTGCACCAACAAATCCACCAGATGATTAAAATCTATTGTCTTGGTAGGCCAATCTATCCCTAACAAGTTTTTTACTCTTATTCAGTTTTAACTTGACTAATAATGAATCAATGCTTGACAAAGTGCGATCATAATCAAACTTGTATCTTGTAAAATTCAAATCTGCTTTCATTTCCTTATCCAGGACGTCAATTTCATTCAACAACACACAAACATGTTGGCTGTAATGCTTAACAATCAATTCCAACAACTGCACACCTTGTTGTTGGAATAAGTCCTGTAATTCTGTATAAAAGCAAACATCATTCAATAAACCAGATGGAGAGAAGTTGCTTCGTAAACCCTTTGGAACCAACTTCTCTTGGATACATTGTTTGAAATAACCAATCTCAAGTTGCAGTTTTTTTAACCTGAGGATTTTGTTATCAAAAATTTTTAGCTTATTTGCTAAAAGTTCATTACTAAAGTCATTCTTATGAGATCCCGATGTATCAGCACTCTGCTGTGAAAACTGGAAAACATTGGTGTTAGTCATCCATTCAGATAAAACAAATGGACGACGTGCATTAGTGTCTTGACCGCCATTAGTTACAATAGTATCAGCGGCCCGTAACTGCTGATTGGGGCCGGCAGTTAAAACATTTGAGCCTGAGTTACCCACTACATCACTGAAAGGGCGCCCGTCACAATTGGACGTACCCGTTCTAGCAAAGGAAGTAGGACCACGAAAAAATTCAGTACCTGTAATAGGGTCCAGTCCAGTGCATCCTGTGTAATTTAATAAGAAACACTTAAAAACATTAGTTCATTATTGAATTAAGGCCCATATGTAATGAATTTACATGTATGACATGCATGTTATGATAACATTGACTGATTGCTAGAGTTGTGTCAATCTAAACTTGGGTTTCATGCCAGCAGCAGTGGAAATGATCAGTAATGACAGCAAATGATCCTTTCTGTGGTATAAGTTACATATTGTGCACACATGGATATAAATGTAGTCATGGGCGGCGCAGTGGTACAGCGGTTAATGCTGTCGCCTCACAGCAAGAGGTTCTCTGGTTCGATTCTCGGCTGGGGTGCCTTCTGTGTGGAGTTTGCATGTTCTCCCTGCATTCGCGTGGGTTTCCTCCGGGTACTCCGGTTTCCTCCCACATTCTAAAGACATGTTTCTGGAGCATTTCTCCCCGGGCCTCCGCTGAAAACAGGATCTGTGGAACCTAGTCGGACTTTCCCGGTCAACAAATGTAAAATAAAAAAAAAAAAAATTTACTACTGACGTTCTACACTGCTAAGGATATCAACAGGCAAGTGTGGTGAACTGGAGATTTTTAGAGTGACAGTGACGAATAAAAAAATGACAGTATTATAAGTACATAACAATGGCATAGGGTAAGGCATCTTTTTTTTTGGTGACAAAAGTGATTGCATTCATTACCTGAATGAACTGCATGTAATATACTGCAATTTTCTGTGGCTACATTGACATTTCTGTACATAACTTCATGGTTTGTATTAAATAGCATTTTTATTTATTGTGGGTGACAGGATGATTTGGCCAGTGTTTTATACATTAAAAGCTGGTTACATCAAAACACTATTGTCACACTTTCTGACTGTGGCCCTTTTTTCACATGTAGTACTGATGCAAAATAAGGAATCAAAGGATAACTTCAGCCATGAGGAAAATTGTGTCCTCATGACAGCACTCAGGATGTATGGGCAATTTCTTTTTGGTAAAGTGGGGTCCAGACAAGCCAAGAGGAACAAGGTCTGGAGTCAGGTAGTTGTTGAAATGAATGCAGTGGGTGGCAGATGTTGGGCACTGGCACAGTACAAGAAAGGGAAAATGATATGGTAGTACATGATAGAAGCAATGCCAGGTAAAATACAATTTCCCACTCCACTACAAGGGAACCTCTGAATCATATTCAATTAACAGCAGATGAGTAATACCTTCTATCCATCCATGGGGAAGACTATGACACAGAAAATGGTGGAACACGAATAATTAGAGGTAGTGTGGACACTGCTCCATTTACCAATGTCTGCAGCAGCAGCAACACTGATCTGCTCATGAAAGTGGTTTTAATATCAGTAACATACATTTATAAAGAGAACATTGAATGCTGACAAGGAATGATGTAATTAAACACATCACAATTAATTATTGTTAGGTGAACCTTGTACATCAAAGAATAAAAATGAAGTCAGTGTGTATGGTAGGTGTCCCACTCACCTCCTTGTAAGCATACATTACTGTATGCTATTACATGATTATTAATGTTTTCAAACCTTTTTTGCAGGGTCAGCATCAGAAACAAACAGTTCAACTATAATAATAAATTTGAATAATAGTAGCAGAATTGGTGTTGCTGGTGCTACTGCTGATGATGATAATATAGTTATATTTATGAAACAGCCTGTGGAAAGTTGCAGACAGTCCCCAAGTTTAATGGCAGGATCTTTCACCCCACAAGAGTGATAGTGCAATACAAAGTCAGCCACAAGCTGACATGCCACTCATGCTTGTAAAGGAGGAACACCCCTGCACCTCTACACCAGTACCTCCAAACCCAGATGACTACTTTGAGGATCATGGCAGGCATTCAGAGGTAACAGTGTCCACAGTGACAACTTTACAAAGGGGAGCCAGGTGCAGGAGTTTCTTACAGCTACCCCAAGAAACACATAAAGCATTGGCTGCCCAACAATAAATGTACTGTGACATTGTTGAGTTTAGAGCACTGATGCAGAGAGTGTCAGTTGGAAATGGTCAGAGTACTGCAGGATATGTGTGATGATTTCCAGCACTACTTCAATATAGTAGAGAGTACGGATCATGTTACAATCACACTGATGCATAGTATGGTGGCAACCAAGCATCAGGGGAGCCTCCATTCATGCACTAGTTAGGACACATCAGAGTAAAGCTGGAGTCAGCCTTGCATGAGGTAGAGGACAGGATACTGTCCAGATACGTGGTGAGAGATTACATGATAATATTGTTGTTTCTCAGGATAATAATATCAATAGTTAAGATGAACAAGTGCAACATATTTCATGCAGGTCATGTTGGGTTTCATTTATACTTAGCATATCCTCACATTCAAGGTCATGATCACAGTCGCACCGCACTGTCATGTTAGTGACACTACGATCGCCCACATCAAGTAGGTCACTAGATTAGACCAATTCACCTTACAGTTCTAATGGGAGCCCCCTCCTCAAAAATCACTTGCACCATCACTTAACCTATCTATAGAAGATGTGTATGACTCATTTGATCTTGAACTACTGTGAATCAGTTTTAAAGGCTCATCAGTCAATTTTACTGGAATGGGGGTGGTTGGGGGGTTGCACATGCATGCATTTCATCCCTATAAAACTAATACGTGCATCATCAATGAAAGGTAGACAAAAAACAATGCAAAATTGATTACCATTTCTATAGGTCAGGGATGTAGCAAACTAATTTCATTTTACACTCACAATCTTTTAGTGCTACCCCCTTGGACACCTATCACTTAAAATGGACACATCTCTTAGAAATGTTGCCCCCCAAGAATTTAATAAATGTAAGCAACATTTTCAGCGGTTCTCCCTAAAAGTATTAAAAATATTGTTTCTAGATTAACGATAATGCATCTGTTGTTAAATGTATTCATTTAGACAACTGTAGACATAATACTACCTGAAAAAAAGTTGTGTTGATATGATGCTCAGAAAAAATGTACTCAGTAGAATACAAAGAGTATGCCTGGCTACACTCTTGCTATAGGTGGTAGTTACCTACAACATAAAAGTATCAATGCACAAAAACATTCTGTAGAAATTTGTCATAAGCAAATGACATATTAAATTGAGTATCTTGCCATGTAAACTTACATGGAAGGCAACATGCAGTACATATCCTACACTCAGTACTGCTGAAGAGCACCCCAGACTCATTCAGGTACCTGCAGTGGCTCTTCAGAAGGCCAGTGACCCTCTTGATAGCAATACAAGTCAGGAACAGGGATGTTATATGTTTCACTGAAAAACAAGCTAACCACTCTGCATCCTACCGTCTAGGTGGTAGAGTGAACCAGTGTGCCCGAGATGAAACTCATGTGCACTGTCAGTATGCTGGCCACAGATGTTGGTGATGCACCCTCATGCATCACACACTGCCTAACAAGTGATGGAATGAAAGCCCTTCCTATTGTGGTACCACTCCCCCTGTGGACCAGGAGGGTCCCTAATTGCAACATGGGTGCAATGTATTGCACACAGTACTTCAGGGAAATCTTGCAGCCCATAAAAGGCACACATAGTCCTGGCTTGGTCCTGAGGTGACACAGGGAAAAATATATATTGATCCACATGTGCCAAAAGTACATACAGGAACTGCTGCAGTATCCTCAAGGCAGAAGCCTGTAAGATCTCCAACTTGTCTCCAGTCTGTCTCTGGAAGGTCCTCATGGCAAGTATACTGAGGAATATACATTCCTTGGTGTCCACAGAAACAGGAAGTCCATGTGTAACTCCAGTGCCTGTATGGGTGTCAAACATCACTATGACCATTATAATGTCTCTGTCCATTCTAAATCTAGCAAGTATTTCCTGATTATCAAAGTTATAAAGAGTTATTCTTTGCTTATATTTTCACCTTTCTTGGCTGGTGATTTTGGCGTAAATGGCTCTATGAATTGAAGCTCAGTTGTGCTCATCCACTAACATCACGGATAATCTAAGTGCATTAGCATAACTAACTAAGAACACCAACCTCTATCGCAACCCAAATTTACAATGTGAGCAACTTACTGCTTATCAGAAATCTACTTTGCAAGCATTTAATCTCATATGCTAATATAAATGTTTTACCCCTAACCTGTCATGGCCACCAGATGCTTCACTCACTCTCTCAGTTCATTCTTGCATTAAATAGCATTTAACATTCAAATCTGCTCTGTTTTTGGAAGTGGCATTTATCTCTGTTTGTGTACACTACATATGAACACTGTAATTGCTCTTAATTTGTATTTTGATTTTATACACCTTGTTTCTCTTGACTGAATATAAATGATTAATTTATGTTATCACAATTTTCTGTAGCCAGGGTTACAGCTAAAATAAAGTTTTGCACTAGTCTGCTTACCCGGGTATTATATGCATAAATAGCACCCTGCATATGTGGACTCACAATATTATAAACAGGTTAAACTGTAAGGAAATATTCCTAGGATTAATACAGATTTATAGCTTTATTATCAGCTGGCTAAGCTGCAAATAAATATTCACTGGGTTTAATGCAGACTTACAACTTGTGCGGTTGTTAACAGTTCTTGCTGCATACTTTTGGAATGCTTATCTTTGGAGGTCACCATATATGCTGTGGCTCCATCATAACTCAGTTTCATTCTACGGGGCAACATCATAACTGCTGTGCAAAATCACATTTTAAGAATTGTATGGTAATAGCTGCAATGCTCATGGAGAAGAATTGTACGTGATGATGAGGAAATCTGAAATACTATTGGCTAACATTTGACAAATGTGCACAGTCATTGCCTGGCAATGACCCAGAAGCATAGGAGACATAATGACTACTAAACTTGATGACATAAAATATTAGGCATCAGTGGAAGTGTCAGTATATTTAAACAATTAAAAGGAAGCCAGTATTAGAATGTTTGTTCACTGCTGCGGTCATCCCAGAATCAAAGGGTTCCTTTTGTCCTTTGCTGTGAGCTTGCATGAGCTGACATTTTCAAGAAGACAATGGCTGCTGTTGATAAGACCTGCAAAGCAGTAAGCATTGTGAGGCAGTGATTCAGAAAACAAAGGAGGAAATATTTAACTCTTAAAGGCTTATAATGTAGGCCTAAGGATACAGAGCACAATTCATCTTATAAAGATTGCTAGTAGATGCAGGCTACCAGGCTCTTTTCTAAGAAGTAAATTAAATATCATCTCCTTAATATAATTTTATGGACCAGTGAGATTTAGAGCTATTATTCTTTTCACAAGAAATCAATTAACTCATTAACAGTATATTTAAATATAAACCAAAGATAAACTTGGCTGTAAACTCATTGTGTTGCACTATGATCCACCTTTCTGCCATATAAAAACAGAATTGGATTTATTTGTAATATATGTTTGTTTTAATCTAAGAAATATCAGAGTAGTCAGCAGGCTAGCAAAATGTTCTAACATAAGGTACAAAATCAATCACTGCGATCATTTACTGATTACACAGTCATGTAGCTACAGGACGTTGGTACTGTGAAGGTGTTTAGTCCACTAACAAGCACACACACACACACACACACACACACACACACACGCACACACGCACACACACACACACACACACACACACACACACACACACACACACACACACACACACATTCACACAGGCATATATGTGCAACCGAACGTACACACATACGAATGTGCATGCATACACAGAAACCTCCCAGCTACAATAACATGCAGGATGAAGTACTGAGGCTGTATTAAAAGAACACTCAGAACATTTTGTAGGTCTAATTAACAAAGAATCAGAAATTAAAATTCGATAGTTTTTACAGTTTAAACACCTGATAGCTTACAATAATTTAAATCATTCATAGGAAATACTAGAGACATAGGTGCTGACCTACTAGAAGTTTAAAATAAAGACTCCATAACTTTCCTTCTTACTTAACAGATGAATTCTTCTAATGTCTGCTTTGTTCCTATGACTTGGGGACTTACTATACACTGAATACTGCGTGCATGTACATCTTCCCCAAAACTGCAACACCCTCCCTCCATCATTATCATAGACCCAAAAAACATACATACAACCGTTGGCATCCTGACTTCTGTGTGTAGACATCAACCTTGATTGACTGACAGCTTTTACGAAGACAGAAGTTGATGCTGATTAACAGATTGCTACTAAATTAAACTCTTCATTCAAGCTACTAGAACTGCCCAAGGAGAAAATAAAAACTCTTTGCTTGAGTGTACCTTAATTAATTGCCACATGGGACCTTGTCTGCAAAGATGTACAGGTTATATATGAAGGATTAACTATTATTCATTCATCATGCATATACAACCATAACCATAAAAAAGAACTGTTCTTCCCATGCGAAACTTATGTTTTCAGACTCTTGTCCACATTTCTTTTCGCTAAGCATCTTGGTGTACCAACATGGCCCAGACAAAAGATTGTTGTTCATTTTTCTTTTTCTCTCCAGACACTTGATTTACTAGATATTATGCAGGGGTGGCTCGTGCTATAGGACTGTAGGACTGCAGCCCCCCACCCCCAGCTGTAGAAAGAAGAAAAAAATTGCGAGTTCCAGAACTCCACGAATGCGTGCTTAGAGTTCCTGGAACTCATAGAACTCTAGACTGCTGTGTCGGCAGTCTGGATGGGGGGAAGGCATCTCTGCCCTGCAGATGCCCAGAAGTCTATGGGCTGATGACCACATAGAATGGAAGAACTCCGGACTGCACCATCTGCAGGCTGGAGCCTACTCTCATGGGGAAACCAGCTGGGAGGACTACATTCTCGCTGGGAACCAGCTGTTAGCTTGCGCGGGACACACTGAGATACTGCAGAAGAGTCACTGAATGGGACTGATGATAATGAATTCAGGTAACTGATACTGCAGAAGTGTGTGTGTGCGTGTGTGTGTGTGTGTGTGTGTGTGTGTGTGTGTGTGTGTGTGTATAAAATGCCCTTTGTTGCTATATACTGGTGACAGGCATGAATCCTGTACCTTGTGTGCAAGTGGCAAGAGCCTGAATTCCCTACCCACCACCATCTGTACAACATTTGCAGATTTTTCCCTCATATTTGTTCTGTTCTGTTCCTCATAAAATCTGTGGTTTCTGTATTTTGTTTTCCTTACATAGTTAGTAGTGCAGTGGTGCAATGGTAGCATTGTTACCTACCAGCTACAGATTCTCTGGTTTGATTCTTGGCTGGGGTGCCTTCTGTGTGGAGTCTGCATGTCCTCCCTGTGTTTGTGTAAGTTTGCTCTGGTGTCCTCCCATCTTACAAAGACATGTGTCTGGAGTGTTTCTCCCTGGGCCTCTGCTGAAAATTGGCATTTGTTCCAAGTCAGACTTTCCTGGTTAACAAATGTTAAATAAATAAAAATGACATGCATTTGAATTTCAGACTTCATATTCTTCAGAAAGTACATGGTAACACAAAACCTTTTATTCTAGCAATTTTCTAAGTTTATAAGATGGATATTTGAAATTTGTCCCTATTTTTGGGACTGTATCCCCCTATTATTAGCTTCATCCAGGTTTTTTCTGCTAAGGTTGAGAGCTATGGTGAGAATTGACTTCACTGAATATGTCTGGGGGCTGTATTCCTCCATTGCTGGCTTTGTCCATGTGTTTTTTGCTAAGAGGTTGAGAGCTATGGTGAGAACTGAATTCACTGAATATGTTTGGGGGCTGTATTCCCCATTATTGGCTTTGTTCAGGTATTTTGTGCTAAGAGGTTGACAGCTATGGTGAGAACTGAATTCACTAAATGGTAGTCATTTAAGTTTCAGTCTTCCTCTCTTTCACAAAACAGCTGATTTGACATAGTGGTATGTTGCTCTGACTGTTTTGCACAGGGTCCAGGGTTCAATACTTAGCAGTGAAATGTATGGTGGTAACACAGCATTTTATTCTAGCAACTTTCCAATATTATACAAGCAATGTTTAAAATGTGTCCCTGGTTTTGGGGCTTTTGCCCCCCCCCCCAATAAATTTTGGCTTTTTCCAGATTTCTTGTGCTGCAAAGGTCAGAGATACAGCTGAGTGTCGAGTAGATTTTACAAGGAGCTGAGAGCTGCAGGGGAACAAAAGCTTAGTGCTGTTTATGCTGAGTCTGCTTGCATTGTTAATAGTATAACAGGTACTGTATTTCCATTTAATGAAGAAGGCTGTGGGTTCTACTCCCACAGTAGGTAGATCCATTGCTGATACTGTATTGTGTTGTAAAGGGGGTGGATGCTGCAGTCCTTTTTGGCAAAGATACCTAGTAACTATGAACCTGTTATCAGTTTGCCATCCATTCCCTATTGCATTATTACTAGCAATTTATTCCTCAAGGGCAACCGGCACTTTATTTGTAGATGAAACAGTGAAATATAAAGTTGTTTGCTAGCAGCTACCTCTTCATTAGTTACAGATCTCTTTAATGTGGAATTATTTAGATGACGTTTACTTCTTCAGAGATTGTGCATATTTACTGATACTGGTAGACTGTAGACGTTCAAGTAGACTTTTATGATGGACATGTTCTGAACTGGGCAGGTTTGTCATTATTGGTGCATGCATTTTGTTTCATTGTTTACTGGAAACATGTTCAAAACAATAAATTTAAAACACCTTCTAACAACTGTACTGTATTGTACAAGGAATATAATTTAATACAATCAGGAAGGTGTATCAAAGAGCACATGTATGTTTCATGTGCAAGGGGCCTATGATTTAAAAACAGCCCAAAGTTAATCTTTATCTGCCACTGGCAAAATGTATTTTCTTTGAATGTGGGTTTCAATTATTTTTCAATGAATGTGAGTTTCAAGGGCAGAAAAGTTTTAATGCTAAGTCTATTTTCATTGTGAGACAGCATTGCTTTGTTTAGCAGATATCTATTAGTATCTGTGCTGTAAAATGCAAAATAAAACTTTCAAATGAAATCTAAATCATCGTAGAAGTAAAGCAGTATGCACATTACAGTGTTTATGGTAAATGGGGCAAAATAACCAAGGAATGGGACATTTGAATGACTGCAGGGGGAAGGCTCCAGTCGACCATGATTTTGTGAGGGGGGAAGGGCAGCAAACTCAAAGACAGCCCCAGCTGAACTATACCTCTCAACTGTCCAGATTTTTGCAGAATGAATAGATTTTTCCTTCTTATTTTTGGCTATTTCCTCATAAAATGTGTGGTTTTCTGGCAAATCACTTAGGAATGAAGTCACTAAATAATGACAGACATTGAGTTTCAGACGTCATAACCCTCAGAAAAATGCATGCTAAAGCAAGATCTGTTATTCTATCAACTGCCTTAAGTTTATACAAGAGCAGTTTTTAGTACTGGCTGTATGTTCCCCCAATATATTTGGCCTTGTCCAGATTTCCTGCATTAAGAGGTTGAGAGGTTCGTGCAAATAAATCACTTTTGTAGAAGTAGGAATATCCAGACCTCTCAACTGTCCCCAATTTTGGCTCAAAATGTTGCTCTCCCTCTAATAATCCCTCCGCAAAATGGCAATTTTGGAAGAAAACATGGAGGGTTTACAATTATAAATAACTGTAATGATCAGAGTTATAGATTTCTTTTATTTCAGAAATGTGTGTAGATTCTCTTATTTTGTTAGCTGCTCAAGTTAAAAGTACTAATATTAAAAAGGTGTCCCTTCTTTGACAGGTTCCCAGCTGTATTGTGTGGCAATTTTATATTTTTGCATCACATTTTTGGTTCGTTTTAGATAAAATTGTGGTTTTCTGGCAAATTAGTGGCAAATCATTAAAGATTGAAGTTAGAAAATAATGGCAGACATTTGAGTTTCAGATTTCATACCCTTCAGAAAATTCAAACTAATGCAAGACCTACTACTATTTTATTATCTTTCTAAGTTTATAAGAGTAATATTTAAAAATTGTCCTTATTTGTGGCCTGTGACTCACTTCTATGTATGGCTTTGTCCAGATTTCTTGCTCTGAGGTTGAGAGATATGAGTGTCAGAGCCATCACCATCAGCCAGACATTTCAAATTGTGACACACTTGTTGTACCCCACTCCCCCATGTAGTGACTCTGGATGTGTCCAAGCAAGGCAAGGTGCAGTTATGCAGTGTAAGTGTGCAGAGTATTCCCCCATCCAAGGTAGACACAAGTACGACAGTGGCTTTTCATCTGTCCTTGATTTTGCAGAATGTTCTGGTTTTATGTCATAATTTTATACTGCTGATTTATGCTTCTTATTATTCAGAAAATGCATGCTGTTGCAGTGCCCTCTTGCTCTCTGTTTAAGTAGCAATGCTTTAATGACAATCAGGTAAGCTTGTTGGAGATTGTAAGATGCAAGTAAGCTTTAATAAGCATACTGTTAAATAATTACCAACCTTGAAAGCCTTTTTGTTGTTGCCATGCAGACAATATTTACATAACTAGATAACGTATAAGCCTTAGGTAATGAAATGCATATGACAGTATTTGTAATAAAGGACAGGATTACAGTATTTTCAGAAGCTCATTACATTTGTTGGAGACTCGCAGTCATCTTTGTAGGCTTTACCCTTAAACTAAACTGCCAATCTATCATGTATATTTATCTTATATCTATCATGTATATTTATCTTATTTATATTTATCTTGAGCTTGTTTCTTATTTGCTGTTTATTTTTTACTTTGATCATGTCTTCCCCATGAAAAAAGTAGATCATTGTTGTCAGGCAGCAGGTCTTTTTTGAATAAGAAACATGTTTACAAGTGGGGGGTATCACAGAGATTGCTACTTTCAGCATGTTACTTGGTAATTTTATAAAGCGGAATATAAATTATAATTAGAACTGCAGTGCAAGGAGAAGTGGTTTGAGTTGAGTGCTGCTTGTGTTTTTTTTTATACTTGATTTTGACTAGCATTCCAATAATGTATTTAAAAAGTAATTTATTTTTTCATGTCTCACAACCCTTGCATTTCCATGTAGATATTAAGTAAGTTGTCATGTAGCCAATGCAGTGAAATATTTTTTTCTTCTACACTTCATTTTGCCTTGATTGGACTCTCATAATGATGGTTTGGCACCCGGGTCAGTGTATTTAATTAAAGTTCCAGTTGTGGTTTTGAGCATAGCTCCACCCCTTTTTAGCTGGCCACACCCCTTCCAATTGACCCCACCCATTCAGCTGTCTCCTGCAGCCCCCCCTTTAATTTGAAGTCACCAGCCACCACTGATATTATGTTCATGACTGTCCCAAGGGAGACTAGCTCTGTTCCTAAAATCCTTTTGCATCCTAATCCTAGGGGTCTCCAAAAAAAATCACAGGATGCCACACCTGTTTGGGCTATGATTTAATACAAATGGACTTTCTAATGTATTTTCTAAGATGAAAAGTCCCAGTGGCCTATGTGAAAGTGGCACTGAACATAATAAAGCCTCTCTAACATCTCCACACTATATCCTCTGTCAGCTATTGAACATTGTAAAAATGTCTGAATGAACTGTTAATGGGAAATAGCCTTACCTCCACTAATATTAATAAAGGTAACTTTGAGTGCCACACATGTAGTCGGCTAGTCAAGAACCAGATTCTCAAAAGCTTTTTGTTTGGTCCAAAAAAAAAAATACTGAACAGAACTTTTTATAATTTTTCTGTGGGAGTTTTGTTCCAAAGCCCTCACACAGAAACTGACTCTATGCATGTTCTCTCTAACGTAACTAACACCAAGGTTAATGAACATAGGAATAAATTACAAGTAAAAATATTGAAAGGTCTGTTTAGATAGCTGTCTTTGGCCAAGTAGCCTTCAAGAAATTTGTCCTAAAACCAGTATATGTAGCTAGATAGCTGGAGTGCCACAGATAACCTTGCTGATATAGCCAGCAGTTTCAAGATTCAAGTCACTGACCTGTTCAGGTACCTTCCTCCACTCATTTGACTAGCAAGCTCCATTTCAGTTTTTCTTTATTTTTACTAGGAATGTTTTGGATGTCACTGTACCTTGACATCTTTTCCATGATCATAAGAAAAAGTAAGGGAGACAAATCACAGCATTGGTATAAGGCTACGGTATTTAGGTTTCAGTTAAAAAAAAAAAAGATTTTTTTTTTTTTTTTTACTGTTAAGCTGTGACAAACTGTTGTTGCAGTTAAGACCACACGAGGAGAGCTACAGGAGTCAGGTTTGACCTCAAATGTAATACCAGGTTTTAAAAGCAAGTATTACAATAAAGAGCAATTGGGAATCAGGATGATGGCTCACTTAGAGGCTGGCTAATCCTGCCGCATAATGCTTTTTGCTCAGGATAGTGTCCCCCTTTGTGCTTCCCTAGCTACGTTACTGCTGAAAGGATATCAAGGCACAGCCAAAAGTACACTGCATGTCCAGTTTGGGGATATGAAAGTTATATCTTTGCTGTTTGCAGATAATGTTGCCCTTTTAGCCTCAAATCCATGCTAACTAGCATGCACTGGAATGCTTCTCAGAAGAATGTAAAGTGGTTGGAATGAAAATTATCCCTTACAAATCCCAGGCCTTAGTTCTGTTCCAGGAAAGAGTATTGCTCTCTTCCACTGAGAGGGGAAGAAGCTACCGCAAGTAGAAGAGTTTAAGTATCTTGGTATCTTGTTTATGACTGAGGGTAGAGGGGATTAAGAGATTGACTAATGGAATGATGTAAGGTAAAAAGTATTGTACTGACTTGTAGTGGGGAAGGAAGAAATAAGTCAGTGAATGAAGGCCTCAGTTTAACAGTCATTATATATCCCAACATGCTCACCTATGGTCATGAACTTTATATAGTGATGAAAAGGATGTGAGGATATGATCATTGATAAAGGCAGCAAGAATGACTTCTCTGAAATAATGTGAGAAGATGGGCAAATTCTCTTTCCAACTTTCCAGTAGCCAGAACTTGAAGGTGCTATCAGTACTTGTAACCCCACTAATCCTCAAACAACAGCATCTGCAAGTTAAGGAACTCGGCCCAGGAGCAAGAAGGAACAGTGACACTTATTCTACTACACAGCAGAATTTTTTTTTTTCTAATTGTTATAATCCTTGATGCTGCCATCAGTACCATTGACCCCCTTCCCAGATGCTGAATAACTGTAGCTGTGAGTTAAGGAACTCAACCCAAGAATAAGTCACTGCAGGAAGAAACAGTAGGCCTTTCCTATAATTCACAGCAAAAAGTGTTTTTCATTTCTTCTAATTGTTACAAACCTTGAAGACATACCTATCAACTGTCTAGATTTTCACAGCATGTCCACATTTTTCACTCTTATTTTTCATCTATTCCGCAAAAGAGTTGTGGTTTTCTGGCAAATTATTGAGGAATGAAGTATTTCAATAAGGAGAAACATTTGAGTTTCATACATCATATCCTTTAGAAAGTACTTGCTAATGTAAAATCTGTTAGTCTATCAACTTTATTAATTTATAACAGCAATAATTAAAACCTGTTCTTCTTTTTGGCTTTGTCCAGAATTTTTCTGCTAAGAGGTTGATAGGTATGCTTGAAGGTGCTATCAACACCTGTGCCACACTTAATCATCAAATGATTATCTCTGTCAGATAAAGGATGCAGCCCAAGAGCAATCCGCTGTAAGGAGGAACAGTGAGCTTTACCTCAATTGCATAGCAGCAAGGGCTCTTTATTTCTTCTAATTACTAACGTAAGGACTCTGATATACAGCTTGGCTCAAACATATCAGGCTTGTACCTTTCTGTACTCTAGCTGTACTATGTCTGGTCTGGATTCAGTTGGCTGCTGCTTCAACATAGAATTTACAGCAAGAAAAGTTGCCCCATATCTGTCCCCCTCCCAATACAACAGTACAACTTTTTCAGAGCCATAGATGGCTCATTTAGCACCCAGTGTCATTACCCATCCTGGCACTCCCCCAACTCTACATAAAAAAAAAAAAGGACCAACCCCAGATTTGGCAATCACTTCTACAAGCCAACAAGCTGGCTCCCTTTCTGCGCTCTTCAAGATAGACTTGAGGAACAAAAAAAAAAATCTCATTTGCTACAAATGTAACAAATATCTTGCTACTGATCCCTAGCAGTTGACTGAACTTTAAAAACTTTGAAAATCATACGGCCAAGACTGTATGATCAAAGTTTTGAAAGTTTAAAATTAAAATAAAAAAAATAAATATAATTTTTTTTTTACATTTTTGCAGGGGTGCAAGTCCCCCTACACCCCCACACCCCTGCTAATTAAATATACCAACTCTAAGATTGCACTACAGTGACAAAAATGGTAAATTTCCCTTTCCAAGTTGTATAGCGATCTCCATTCAAAATGTTTGAACTTTCAAAACTTCGATCATACAGTCTCGGCCGTATGATTTTCGAAGTTTTGAAAGTTCGATCTACTGATAGAGATCCCTTGCTACAGTTTAAATACCACACATGAAGTCCATAAGTGCTTCAACCCTGACAGCTAACCAAGCATCAGGATTCATTTCAGAATGCCAGTAGTGCACAGTCTCCAAATCAACCATTTCCTGGTCGTGCCACCCTGACATATTGTACCAGGGGTGGATGTCCCCTTCATTCCAACCTAGGTTCATGTCTGCAACTTTTCCTTCCAATTGTAATTAAACCATTTTTCTTGCCTCTTAAGAAATTGTAGTAGTCATGGTAACACTATCCCTCTGTTATAAGGTTAATAAAATAAAAACTCACGAGAAGTGTTGTTTCGTCAAAATCCTTAAAAGCAGTATACCGCAAGACTTTTCTAACAGCTCATTTTACTTACTGACTAGATCCTATCTACCACCGTCATTAAATTTTAGCTTCCAAAAATGTAAAAAGGATATCTTTTCAATCATAGTATCTGCTCATTCTTCAACCCTACCTACAATAATATCATCTAATTTCTTCCACACCCTGTAAAACATTTCTACCTATAAATAAATAATTGTAGTATTTTTGCAACACATCATCTCACTCACCCCATTTTCCTTGCTGCCCTATCTTTCATACTTGAACCCACCCAGTCTCCCACTCTGATATCCTCCCTTTCCTCTCATATGCACTCCTCTCACTCACCATCTCCTCACTAACCCTTAAAACAGTCAGCTATTGAATCCTTTCTGCTACAACTTATTATCACTACAAATAAACTAAGCTCCCTGATTACATAAACTTATACTTCATAAGATCAATTATGCCAGCAATTGCCCATCACACCTTACATCTACTCACACTCACACACTATTCCTAACTTTTGTTTCTTAATCTCCAGCCCAGTCCTTGCTTGTGCTAAGCCATTCCCAACTCTTCTCATTTTCTGCAATGAGCATCACAAACCTGTCAGTTTTTACCTGCTATAAAACTTTTCAACTGTTTTTCTGTTATTCATATCTTTTAAAAGATTTTATTTTCATATACAAAAACTTCCAGTACAGCATATGAAATTAACCATGCATTTTTTCTCTTAGTTGTTTTTGTAAATTTATCTTATTTTTCAAATTATTTCAGTTGTTTACTAATAGTACCTAAATGATTGTTTATCTTCATTTATCTTTGGTTGCTTGTTTTCATCTATTTCCTTAACTGCTATTGTATGTTCTGTTATTTGTTGTTTAATGTATTATTTATTGCATGTGCTGTTACCCTGACAGTTAAATTTCATTGTATTTTTCTTCTTGTGTGAGCTTCCCTTCAGGTCTTCTATGAAAAATGGGTACTGTTAAGTAGGGCTTACCTAGTCAGCAAAACATAAATAAAACAAACAAAATAAACAAAGAAGCTAATAAATAAATAAATAAATAAATAAATAAGAGGATTTAGCTGCCAAGTCTTGAAAAAACTTATCTGGCAATATAAGAAAAATTACACCTACTCCAACTTCCGCATAGTCTTAAAACAGCATCTTTATGAAATAGCCTAATGCAAACATTCCTCAAACATCATTAACATCACACATCCTCTTTTATTTTCATGTTCACACTTTACTGTAGGGCTGTCATTGCAGTGATTCACATACCCATAGTTTTCTTCCTAAAAGTGGTCAGCCGATGCACTATATACCAAACACTATATGTTTAATTGGGTCTATTTATATATTCGAACGCTTAAAAGTTCGAATCACTAAAGATAGAACTTTAGTGATCAAACTGTTAAATGTTCGAATATATTAAAAATTAATATTTAAAACAAAAGAGTAAAAGTAAAGGGTTTAAACAGGGGGGCAAGCCCCCTTGCACCCTCCACATGGGGGGACTGTGCCCCCCACACCCCCCGCTACTTAAATATACCAAATCCAAGATCGCACTTCAGTGTGCTACAGTTAGGAAATGGAAAATATTCCATCTCCTACATTGTAGTGCGATCTTGGAGTTGGTATATTTAAGTAGCGGGAGGTATGGGGGGTACAGGGGGCCTTGCCCCCCTGCTAACACCGTTTAGTTTTAATTTTTTTTTTTTGTTTATTTTTTTTTTAATTTTTTAATATTTTCGAACATTCAAATTTTCAATCACTAAAGTTCGATCCTTAGTGATTCAAACATTTAAGCGTTCAAATATATAAAATAGACCCATTTAATTAGGTGTCTTAATCTACAGTGTGTTGCTTTTGTTACTTTTAACTTGAAAATAGCTATATTTTCTCATTTTATATTGTCTGATTGACCAATGGAATAACTTACTGAATGATATGTTTATGGGCTGAAATCTGCTGCAGACTGCAGAAAGAATGCCTACCCACTAAAACCCTTTTGTCCAATAATCTCCATTATCAGAAAGTGGAAATAAATGGCAAGTAATCATGAAGTACTTGGACTACTGTCCAACATGCAATAAATACAAGCACTGGCTTATTAAACTTGATTGCACTGCAGTAACTAAAATACAAAAGTACTTATTTTAGAAAAGGAAAGCCCACTTTACATGATGATAGCATGTAAACAGCAAAAGTAAATGGTACATATATATTTGTGCATGGTCTTTAAAGTATAACAACTGCACCAAAATGGTAAGAGAATTCAACTGAGTGGTTTAAGCACCTGTGTATATGCATCCTAGGAGCATACCATAAGAGGTATAGCAGGCTTAGCCCACAGGAATGAGGCTTTGGGCAGTCCAGGCACCTTCCCTCAGCTTGCCTGGAAATGTCTTTGGGTCTCACTGAATTTGGTAGAGACTACACAAAAAGTAATCACTTTGCAAATATATGAAGTAAAATACTGTACCTGAAAGCAGAGATTAAGCAAACAGACTTTTTTTAAATAATGAACTGCAAATAAAACTCTGAAAAGCAGACCCAGATAACAACTTGACATGTTTATTATGTGTTAATGGAAAGCAATTGTAAAGATTCCACAACAAATTCATAATTATGGCAGTGATGTTAGCACCTAATACTCCAATGTGGCTGCAACTTCTCTGGATTGCTGCAACACTTAGCAGTGGCAAACTGTTTTGAAAAGTGTATAGATTTCATATCAGCTGGTCTTCTGTACCGACATTTTATATGTTTTCACATGCAAGCCAAAACAAAATACTTGCAGGCACACATGCGCGTGCACACACACACACACACACACACACACACACACACACACACACACACACACACACACACACACACACACAGTACTGCTTTCAGGCAAATAAATCCTTTATACTGTATTCAGTTTAACTGCATTTCAGGAACATTTTTCAAGCAGTTGACCATCTGCTCATATCCACGTGTTTTAGTATGAGTATTTTCAGTGCCTTTTTAAAGAATTAAATTATATAAATATTTATAGCATATGCTTTATTGGATAGGTGGCAATATATCAAACATGCCATATAGTCATCCACTTTTCTGCTTTATCGATACCATTTTTATTTCATTAATGCCTTTTATTTCCTCCACTTATAAACTGTTTGATGTGTAGGCTTTGTTAAGTTCTAAAGAAAAATTAACCTGTGTCCTACAAGGTAGTTTTCAATTATTTAGACATGAAAATATATATATATATATATATATATATATATATATATATATATATATATATATATATAAAATAAGAAGGCAGATAAGCACTAGTTTGTACACTTAGTCACTACCTTCTAATTAAGTTACAGATCCTTCTTAAAAGTGTAGTTCTCTTTTCTACTCAGTAAGAGAACCAGTTTTCATCTGTCACATGCATTCTCAAATTCTGTAACTTTCTTTGATGTTACCACCTCTACAGAAAGGCTGTTTTAGGGGCCGAGCCTAGATGACTAAGTGATGGCTAAGTGAAGACAGCAAATTTCAGAGCTCTGCAGAATTAGATTTAAATTCAGGGAAATAATTACTTTTTCAAAAAAAAAAAAAAAAAGTGTCCACAACATGCATCTGGAGTGTTTCTCCCCGGGACTCCTCTGAAAATTGTCTCATTCCAAATTGGATTTTACCAGTAAATAAATGACAGACTCCACAATTAACCACACCAAACTAAATAGCATCCCTTAAAAAACTCCAGCTATACTCTGTCGCATATCGTCTACTCAGAGGCAATCTCTGCTTAACATACAAGGCCATGTCAAACCCAGAGCCACACACTCCAGGGATCTAAACCTTGTCATCACAATAAACAAAACATGCTGGAGGGATAGGTTCCTGACCCAGAGACTCCACAGACTCTGGAATAGATTGCCCATACATGTCAAGCAGAGTGCCTCTTTGGACCTCTTCAACAGGAACCTTGACGATTGGATGGGAGAAAGGAAATTCACCCCAGGGATCACGTCAGTCGCCCTGCTAGACAGGGGTCCAGGGAAGTAAATAGTGTGGGAAGAAATAGCCAGGGAATTGTTATGGCTAGGCTGATAGCCTAGTACCGACCTATGAACCTATGAACCTACAGAGCAATACGTCCTCACCCACACCCAACACCTTGCTTACTCACACTACAAACTAACATTTAAAGTAAACCCTTATAGCTCTCAAAGACTAAACAAAATATTACACAAATTTAGCAAACACTACTCACACTTACTCAAAACACTCACTAGTTGCGGTGACATACACCCCAACCCAGGACCTACATCACCTATCAACCCCACCCCAAACCAGCTAAATGCCCTTTACAATAGACCTAGAACCTCTACCCTCTTCTTAAATATCAATTTAAGAAGCATACTCAATAAAACACATGACCCTCATGCTTTGCTTACCCTATACAAACCTGAAGTCACAATATTAACAGAAACATGGCTTAAACCAGAACACCACAATGCTGAAATTACTGCCCCAGGCTACAATATTATTAGAAAAGATAGACTAGGAAAAAAGGGAGGGGGTGTAACAATCCTCTTCCAAAATCACCTCACCATAAAGCAAGTAGACTACAATAACATAGAAATCAAAGATGTAGAACTAATCCTTGGCAAACTAGAAATAAATCCCAATAAGCACATAATTATTGCAGGTGGCTACATCCCACCAGGCAATAACACAACTGTTATGGAACACCTACTTAACTGGCTGTCCAACTCCTTTCCACATGAAACCATACTACTAGGGGACTTCAATATAGACTGTATAAAATGCTCCAGCCATAATCCGTCTGCCTTTCTAAACCCCCACAGGTTTACCCAAACCATAATAATTCCCACAAGAAATGACAAAGCATCCAAATGCCAATCAATCTTGGACTGGATCCTAGTATCTGACCCCACTCAGGCTCACCTATCAGGCTGTCTCCCAGACAGCCTAAGTGACCATCACCCAACCTACCTAATTAGGTGTAAATCACAATCTATCAACCAACCCATCCTCAGGGAAGTTCGCAACAGAAAACAGTTTATAGCCACTAACTTCATCCAAGAACTACAAAGTATCAACTGGGCCCCCCTTAAGCAACTAGCCCTAGACAAAGCCGTTGAATGTTTCAACTCAATTTCAACTCAACCTTCCTAAACATCCTAAACCATCATGCACCTTCCCGAACCATTAGAATAAAAACTAAGTATGCCCCATGGCTCACCAAAGACACCAAAACCAAAATGAAAGAAAGAGACAAAGCTTGGACACGTTATCAGAGAAATAAAACCTTATGTCTTAGACAAAACTATCTAGAACTCCGAAACAAAACCAAAAATCAAATCAAACTAGACAAAGGCAATTACTACAAAAACATGCAGGAAAAACATGCTCATAACCCCCCGACATTTTGGGCCACATTAAATAACATACTCCACCTAGGAAAAACCATCACGCCATCCGCAGTGCTACCTAGCAATCTTGAAGACATTCCCACAAAATTCAACAAATTCTTTACCGAAACTGTCCAAACCCTGGCCAATGCCCAATACAGTACCAGTAGTCCCACACCAACAAATACCCCCACCCATCTCAACACTCAGCCCAACATTCCCACTTTCAAACTCCAACCCATGTCCACCAGGGTAATTTCTAAGTTCCTCAAAAAACTAAAACCAACCACACTAGCAGTCGATAAGCTTCCAGCAGACTTCCTTCAGATATCAGCTGATGCCATAGCCTACCCAGACTCTATTCTCATAAATAGATCACTGCTGGAAAACAAAGTACCCACCTCTTGGAAAACCTCACACATCATTCCACTACACAAAGGGGGAAACTCCTTAGAGCTGAACAATTATCGTCCAATTACAATCCTTTCACCTCTGTCCTAAATATTAGAAAGAGTGGTTCACACTCAACTAATGCAACACCTCAAAGATAGCAACTTTCTCTTTGCTTCACAACATGGCTTTAGACCATCTCACAGCACCACTGTAGCCCTCCTATCATTCACGGATATAGTTAACCACCACAGAAACAATAGTCTGTTTGTATCCTCCATATTCTTAGACTTATCAAAAGCCTTTGATATGGTTAACCACAACATTCTTCTCAATTCTCTATCTAGCATAAACATAAGCCCCTCCTCTATTGCTTGGTTTAACAGCTACCTATCTGGCCATCAACAAACGGTTCTCTGGAAAGACCAACTATCCCCCCTATTGTCAGTTACCATAGGAGTCCCTCAAGGGTCTATACTCGGTCCCTTACTGTTCTCCTTATATACTAATCACATCACTTTATCCTCATCCTCTGTGTCAGTAGTACAATATGCAGATGACACCACCCTTATTTGCACTGCCTCCACACTACTTGAACTTCAATCCTTAACCCAGAACTACTTCACCCTCACAGAAACATATTTCACCAATATCAAACTTCTTCTCAATCCCAAAAAAAAAAACAAACATTATATTTGGCCCAGGAAAATCACCACCCCTAAGTGATAGCTTCTCCATCAAATCCAAAGACAACACTCAAATCAGCCCTACCACACACACAAAACTGCTATGTGTTGAAATTGACAACAATCTTAAATTCGACATCCACATTGCTCAAACCATCAAGAAGGTTAACAAAAAACTTAGACTCCTTTATAGGAATAAACACTTTATGAGTAATAACATCAAAGTAACCATTGCAAGTACCCATCTCCTATCCATCCTTTTATATGCCTCTCCCATCTTAACTAAACTCTGGCAAACCGACCTAAATAAAATGGAATCTTGTTACAACAAAATCACTAAATTTGCTACCGAATCCCCTTATAGGTCCCATCACTGTCTGTCACTTAAGCAAGTCAACTGGTTGGAGCTACCTCATATGCTACTACTCAACCAACTATCTACTGCTCACAAACTCTACTACTTTCCCAACCTGAACCCTGCACTACAGGAACTCATACAACCACACATCCCCACTAGAACTCTTAGATCCACAACCAAAACCTCATAAAAGTCATCAAGCATAGAAATGATGCTGGCAATCCCTCTTTGCCAGCACCATTGCCAAAAAATGGAACACCATACCAAGCCATACAACCTCTACCACCTCCACTACTCAGTTTAAAATGCTCCTGAAAAACCATTTTCAGAATAATTGGCTATGTTCATGCCATTCACCAGGCTAACCCTTAAAAAAGTAACTCCTCTGTACCCCAACTACTCTCAGACAGTGTGTCTCATGAACACGAAATACTGCCTCTTTTAGATCTTTTGAGTAGATGTCTTTTGATACCCTATACCTCAATGTTTGACTTTTGTATGAACTATTAATTTAATGTATTCCATACTCTATGCATCATCTCCTTGTGTGTATGCAATGAAAGCTCTCATAACATGAAACGAATGTTCCATGTAGTTTCCTGTTATTCTATGTATGTGTTGTTTGGAGCTTATCTCCCTGGGCTTCTGCTGAAAATGGACCTGTGTCCAGTCGGACTTTCCCGATTAACAAATGTAAAATAAAAAAAATAAAATAAATAAATAAATAAATAATAGTTCTGACGTCTCTATTCCTGTTTTTTGTGGAAATATATAAAACGTGTCCTGTCACTTTTACTTGGAGACTAATCCACTAAATGAAGATGAGCAACTCTAAGCATTCTCACTCTGACATTTCTTTGAGGAAGCATGTATAGCTTGTGACATCTACTCTTCAAGAATTATCCTTGGAAATTGATAGTTTCCAGGAGAATTTAGAAAACCTTAGAGAAAACTGTCTTAAACAAACTAATGTCTTTAAAGAACTGCCTCAACAACAACAAACCAGACTTTCCGATATGGAGAATGCCTTGAATGACAAAGATGGGAGACTAAAGGAAGAAGAATCCCAAACTAATTTTCTTCTAAAACAGAATACTTGGTTCCTTAACAAAGTTGATGACTTAGAAAGCAGAGAAAGGAGATGTAACATTTAGGATTTTTGGTCTTCCAGAAAAAAAAACTGAAGGTGAGGATTTAATTTCATTTCTAAATACTTGGGTTCCTGAAATATTAAACCTAAAGGAGAGTTTTCCTATTGGCATTGAAAGTACTCATAGAGCCATAGGTAAGTTCATTTCATCTTCCTCTTCTTCTCCTCCAAGATCTATTGCAATAAAATTGTCATATATTGATAAAGAACTAGTACTTAAAATCTCTTGGAGGAAAGCTCCTTTGAAATATAAACAGAACTTAATCAGATTTGATAATAATTATTCAATTAAAACAATGGGCTTGAGGAAAAGTTGCTGATCTCTTGTTAAATCTCTCAAAAATTGTATTAAATCTCAGATAATCTTTCCAACAAAGATAAAAATATATCTGTTAAATGAAATAAGAATCTTTACCAACTTAAAAGATGCTTTGCATTCATCAAAAAAACAACATTATTACTATAACAGAAGGTATGGATTAGTTTCCCCCTTCTCTGAAAAGAACATCAAAAAAATTTCATGGACTGACTTAAAGAAAAAAAAACAGACTCCTGTTCTAACAGCACTAACAAAGCAACAACATCACCAGTCACAAAATGACTATCAGTTTTGAACATTTTCTTTAATTTTCTGCATAAATAAAATTTGCTTGTGATAATAATACCTAATATCTACGTTCTTCAGATTACAGTATTAAACTCACTTAAAACCTAAAATACTGTTCAAATATATAGTTCTTAAATGCATTTGGTTGAAGAATTAGTTTTTCAATTGTGCATCTCAAACTCTGCTTAGTTATTTAAGTTCACAAGTAGGATCAAATCCCAGGATAGGTAAAACTAATAAAGTAAACCCTGGAACCAATTCTGAATTTTCAGAAGGAAAACTTTGAATCAGGTTCACTTATACAAAGAGAATGAGACTTCTCCCAGTTCTTACGTACTACCTACTTCTTCTCAACCACTCTCCAAATGACCAAAAAAGATATAGCACCAAATTAACCTCAGCTTTATCATCCCCAACTTTACTGCCCAAATCTAATCTTCCCTCGCACATTCTCTTCTGACACCACACCTTCGTTTCAGCTAATATCAGCATTATCCTACTGCACCTCTACCCCTGCGGCCTAGTTTCAGCTTATACCAGCATTATCATACCATCATTACATCATTCTCTTACTGCATCTTTACCCCCTCAGCCTTGTTTCAGCTAGTACCATTATTATCTTACTGCACCTCTACCCCTGCACCCTCATTTCAGCTAATACCAGCATTATCTTATAGCACCTGTACCCCCACAGCCCACTTTCAGCAAATACCAGCATTATCTTACTGCACTTCTACCCCTGCAGCCTAGTTTCAGCTAATATTAGTTGCAGTTGCATATTAGCAGTGGTGCAGCGGTTAATGCTGTCACCTCACAGCAAGAGGTTCTCCGGTTCGATTCTCGGCTGGGGTGTCTTCTGTGTGGAGTTTGCATGTTCTCCCTGCATCCTTGTGGGTTTCCTCCGGGTACTCCGGTTTCCTCCCACATTCTAAAAACATGCTTCTGGAGCATTTCTCCCTGGGCCTCCACTGAAAACAGGATCTGTGGAACCTAGTCGGACTTTCCCGGTCAACAAATGTAAAATAAAAAAATATATATTAGCATTATCTTGCCACATCTCTACTCCTGCAGCCTCGTTTCAGCTAATACCAATATTATCTTATTGCACCTCTACCCCAGCAACCTTATTTCAGCTAATATTAGCATTATCTTACTGCACCTACCCCTATAGCCTCATTTCAGCTAATACCATCATTATCTTAATGCATCTCTACCCTACAGCCTTGTTTCAGCTAATACCAGCATTATCTTACTGCACCTGTACCCCCGCAGCCTCGTTTCAGCTAATACCAGCATTATCTAATTGCACCTTTACCCTGCAACCTCGTTTCAGCCAATACCAGCATTATCTTAATGCACCTCTACCCCTGCAGCCTTGTTTCAGCTAATACCAGCATTATATTACCACATCTCTACCCCGCAACCTCCTTTCAGCTAATACCAACATTAATTTACTGCACATACCCCCACATCCTCATTTCAGCTAATACCATCATCTTACTGCACCTCTACCCCAGCAGCCTCATTTCAGCTCATACTAGCATTGTTTTACTGCACCTCTACCCCTGCAGCCTTACTTCTCCTAATACCAGCATTATCCTACTGCACCTACCGCCACAGCTTCCTTTCAGCTAATACCATCATCTTACTGCACCTCTATCCCTGCAGCCTCGTTTCATTTAATACCAGCATTATCGTACTCCACCTCTACCCCGCAGCCTCGTTTAATTTAATACCAGCATTATCGTACTCCACCTCTACCCCCCAGCCTCGTTTCAGCCAATACCAGCATTATCTTACTGCACTCAGAAAACCAAGACTCTAATGAACCTCTCCTTAAAATCCCCACATCCAAACTTCATTGCAACAGTCACAGATTTGAAATACAATGTCTCAGAATTCACAAATCTCTTCTATCTTGTCTCAAATAAGTTATCTCTTATCCAAAGTTCAGCACTCAGTTAAGTCCAATCTTTTATACCAATCAAAGTGCAAGTGCCCTAAATCTTGACACATAACATAATGTTATCATTCTCTGCCATCAATAACATGTTTTTTTTTAAATAATATCAATCTCCTATCTTCTTTTATCCACAACTATCCTGCTTCCTCTTCCTCCAAACCACTAGCCATCCTTAATCACTTCCCCTTTCTTCATCCTCATCTTTTTCCCATTTTTTTTTTTTGCAGGGGAGAAGCCTTTCTGCACCACACACATCCACTGTTAATTTTATGTATCAGGTCTGAGATTGCACAGCAGTGGGGTAAGGGCAAATTCTCTGCCCTGCTGCAACTCATTAGCCCATAGAAACCAGTCAGCAAGATAAAACACAGCAACAGAGCATTCACTTTTATGAGCGTTCACTCTTGTGAGCATTCACTATTACAAAATGCATAACATTTTTTCACTGTTATGAAATGCATAACATTTGTAAATATATATACCTGAACTGTAATCATTATATATACGATCTTTAATAATCCATTTACTTGCATGTTTATTGCTTTAAAGTATCACATATATTCATATCTTCTCTTTACTACGATATCCCATCTTGTATTAGTTGAGTCTCTTTTTTTCTGTCTGAGATTGAAGTTTGTCTAATGGGTTCAGAACTCTACCCAATCAACACATACCAATAAATAAATAATAAATAAATACATAAATAGCTGTGTGTGTGTGTGTGTGTGTGTGTGTGTGTGTGTGTGTGTGTGTGTGTGTGTGTGTGTGTGTGTGTGTGTGTGTGTGTGTGTGTGTGTGTGTGTGTGTGTGTGTGTGTGTGTGTGTGTGTGTGTGTGTATATATATATATATATATATATTAGACTGTGTCTGTGTACAGACAGCTTTATATAGATCTAGATGTAAATATAGATATAGATATAGATTAAGAGATCTACTTCGGAAGACCAAAATACCAGAAGGCCGACTTTTAAAATCTCAAGAAAAGAAAGCCAACAACCACAGAAAACTGATGCCCCGGAACACTGACTTCCAACTCCAAGTAAGTAAACACTTGGCCAAAAAAACAAAATTAAACCTGAAGCAAATTAAACCCACTGATGTGGGGGCTTCACCCCACCAAACCCCCTAACTAAATATGTCAACTCCGAGGTTGCACTACTGTGGGGGGTAAGGGACAAAGTTCAACATGGTGGCCAAGTGGTTACTTCGAAAGTAGACCCTGTTTAATATATGCTTCAGTTTATCAGAAAAGTTACAGTGTTGTGAAAAAATATTTACATTTTTAACCCTTATTAAAAGGCATGTTACAGCTTTATAAGAATGTTTTTCTTTTATTATCATCACCTTCTTGTATTATGCTAGCATGGGGGTTACTGCTACAAGCTACTAACAAGCTGCATTTTGCAGTCCCAAGTGAAGTTTCTTCATCTCATTCAACCCAGAAAATTAGTGTTTGTGTTTAAAATGTCTCAGTTAAAACAAATATACAAACTAAAACTCTGGCAATTGTTAAACAGAGCTTTGTGTTTTAAACTATGTAGAACTCCTATGCTGACAGACAACTTTCAAGTTATTTTTCTTTATGAATGTAACACAGTGTCTGTCACTGTTTTAGGGAAATTGCTTCAGTTAATTACTTCCCAGATGACGCACTTCCAGCTGTCAGTAGTGTAAAGAAAGGAGGGAACCTAAGAACGGGTCATTACTGGATTATATCCTGGGTCTTAACAACTCACTCCCATTCCAGTGAAGGAAATATTGCAACTGTACCTGTTACGGCCATACCTCCTGACTCAAAGATTAGTTGTTTATGACCTTTACTGAGACATTTTTGTAGTGCACTAGATAGAGACAAGAAGTAGCTTCTCTGCTCACTTTAACCAAATTGGACATCCTGGGCTATGGATTGGAGATGGTCATAAATACATCTGTTGCTTTATTATTTTTTTTTTTAGCACAGTTGTATGAACAAAGTATTTTTAAAGATCAAAACAATCCAAGGTCTTGGCTATGGAACAGAAATGTTAATTGCTACCTACCTCCCAGTAATACTTCTGATGCAAAGCAGAAAAGGGATTATTACTAGAACAAATAGCCTATTATTTTGCTGTTCTTCTGTGTTATGTCTGAATGTGAATAGGGTCATATCAAATAACAAATGAAACTGCCTTTGTGTTGTTTCCAGAGAACACAAACATACTGCACATACTTTCTCAGTGGAAAACTACAGCCTTGAAACTTGTCATTTGTGTCACTATGTCAACAGTGCTCTTTTTGTATAGCTGCCGGGAATAGTAAAGTTCACTTTAATTTATTTCCATGCTCCATGCTGCTCCTCTATAACTAAAATTTGGGTCTCCATTACATAGCTGTTGAAATGCCACTGAGGGGTAAAACCTACATAAGCAAAGGAAAACAATTCTATGTAAATCTACAGTAAAAGTGCAGATATCAAGACAACCTTTACTGGAATTACAATGAATGCGCCATAAAGAGAAAATGTGACAGTTCAAACACCTTAGCTGCAACTTGAATGAAAGTATATATCACTCCTTACTGATACATGTCTGAAGAAATGCTGGCAGGAAAGCATGGGTGCGTTCACAGACAATTTTTGTAGTACGCAAGAATATGCGCACTTCACAGCAAAGCACAAGGTGGTGAAAACTCACAGATGTTAGTTGCAGAGCTGCCCAACAGCTTGCACAATACAGTAATGCAGCACATGCAGATGGGTGCATAGACACATGGAGTTGGTGTAGCAAAAAACAATGAGTGAATACGACACTTAAATGAATGAGAAAAATAATGCAGTTTATGAACATCAGTGACTGTGCAGGTGTGTGGTTTCTACAACATTGCACACCTCCCTGAGGTTCATTGTGCCACAGATTGCACTTACATACAGTTTTTTTGTTTTATTTATCCTTTGTTTACCGGGTTAATCCCATTAGGCTAGTAGTCTCTTTTCAGGGGAGACCCAAGGTGGTATTTATACTACTAGGGGAAATTTGGCCCAGGGCAATATGGAAATTCACCTACTCTTTTCAGTAGGTGCAGTGGGATCTTTTATATCCACATGAGCTATCACCAACTGAAGGTGATAGGAACTTGGTTTAACATCATATCCAAAAGATGACAAACTCAAGAGTTCAGCCCCAACTTTATGCTACTCTGCAGTGTCAGCAATTGAACTACCCAGTGTTGGGAATGCAGCACACAGCCTTCTGCACCAAATGTGAGTGTGCTACTTGTGAAACTGACATTGCTAAATGCAGTAAGACTCCACCTGCCCCATTATTACAATGGGATATCTGTAGGAAAGTCTTCTAATTCCTGAAATGCCAGGTAGTCTGTGATACACATGGGATTATTTCCAAAATGTGTGTGTGGCACCTTGGTAATAATATGCTTTGCACATATGGTATACACCTGTCCTGTATGTCTACTTTCAGCATGGTGATTTCTCACATGGCCATCTAGTTGGTAAGTTCTGGAAGAATGAGTATTGTAAATGCTGACACATACACACACACACCATGCATGTAGCCAATATGCCCCCTCCAACAAAAAATGACATGTTACATTTTGTTGGTGATGCTGGCTATGCTCTTGAATCCTGGCTCACATGTACAATCCTGTAACTATGGCAGAAATTGGTAGTGTACTTTGGCAGCTGTTACTATAACAATCAAATGGTTTTAAAGATAGGAGGAAAGTTATTTTAGTCTACCCACCATTTACATCATTTTTCATTAACACCAGAAGAGATTTTTGAAAAAAATTGCATGTGCCTTGGGCAATAATGGAAAACACTGGACCTTGCAAACTTTTCTCATAATGATCAGTGTTAGTCACCCTTCTATGAGCCCTGATGTTTAAAAATAATTCTGTAGCCCACCCACATGCACACTAGTTTATTAAACAAGACTGACACTTACACACATCTATTCACAGTGCTTGACCTCTTACTTCCAGTGGCAGAGACAAAGTCAGAAATAATCAGGGATAAATGCCCCATATCAGAGACGCTTCATAATATAACAGTAAATTTAACTTAAGAATGCGTATACATATGTATTTTCTGAAGTGAAAGATGTCTATAGCTTTAATAACTGCCCTTATATATTAAGTGTAACCCATAACATTTTCTTTCCCAAATAATCAGGTTTAGGAGGGAATAGGTGGGGCAAGTTAAATTTTGAGCCAAAATCAGGGACAGTTGTTAGGGAAAAAAATACCACTGCAAAAGGTCAAGTATGTGTCAACCTCATATCAGTACCCTTGTCCAGCCATGAACAACACTGACAGTCTTAGCAGACATGATGGCATTGGCAATCCTATGCACAGAGGTGCTTATTAAAGCAGTGTATGTCAACACAGACTACAACAGGCCAGTCACTTCACAAAATCTGTATGGCAGGGGAGCTTGTTGTTTTAGATTGCAGTACAGTGAGGATAAGGGAATATTCCCTTTTCCTCGCTATAGTGTGATCTTGGAGTTAGTATACATAAGTAGCAGGGGTATGGGGGTGCAGGGGGGGCTTGCCCCCCTGCATACATGTGTTTAGTGTATTTGTTTATCCCTGGGATTCAGCAAGCAGCCGTGTAGGGATAAGTTATTCCTGCATGGTAGGGACTGTTCCTGTTCAGCACGGCAGCGTGCCATGGATATGTATGAAGGCACATTGCTGTGCTCTAAAATGGACATGGTTCTGTGTATGAGTGCAGGGGGTGTGTGTAAGAGCAAAGCACTCAAAATATACACACTCCCTGCACTCCAGAATTGCCTTTCGGCAATTTAAAATGAGCGAGTACGCTTGTAACACCCTCATCCCGTCAGGATAACAAATCTGGGTCAAAGCCATAAAGGACAATCGTCCCTACCAAGACAAATATTGAATAACAGATGTAGCATAAGCACATAGTGCACACCTCCCAATCCATCAGAGTAAGGAATGTGGACAAAGCCAAAAGGGACAATCATCCCACAAAGCAGAAAGTTGACAGAATAACAGGTTCAGCATTAGCAGGGATATTATGAAGGGTACAAATAAAATAACACAGCAAATCATTTTTTTAAATAAATGCAATAAAGTTTAAGAGTAGCTGCGTCCAGCTTAAACAGCACAGGAAGTTAAATAGCAAGAAAATCTAATACAAGCAGTATTTCAATAGTGTTGTAGTTAGAGTGTACGCTTTCCAAGCAGCCATTCCCGGTTTGATCCCCAATATAACCAATTTGCATTTTTCATGTGAAAGCAGTACATAAACATTTATTTTTATAATTACCTACTAAATAATATATATTTGTTAACTAGAGTACTGCATTAGGTCCAGATGTGAGTTTAATAAAGTTGTGCAATCCCCATATATACACAAGTGCCCCATACAGTATAGTCACACATGAGTAAATGTAATGCAAGCACATTAGGGGATGTCAGGGACAGTAAACAAATGTATAATATGTAATGAATGATGAATCAATGCCATACAGCAGATAGTCTATAAAATGAAAAATAAACAATGCTAAGCATTGCACAGCTCTGCTTACCAGGTGTAAGCATTGTGTAAATATGTCTGCTAAGCAATGAGTAGCTTAGCTAAGTGGATTTGCCCATCAGTAAGCAGTGCTGAACCTGTCCCTTTAAGCACTGCCAACCTTAGCTAAGCAGGTTTGCCCATAGCTTAGCTTAGCTCAGCATATTCAAAACCATCCAATCACAGCAAAGCATGGGAAATCAGCCGTATTTAAACCCCACAGGTCTGAATACAGCTCATAACTGGTTGCAGATTCCCGCTGTAGGCAGTATGGCCGGAGTTGGTGAGGGCATGCTCTTCCGTGCACAGCCTGGGGCATACAGGAGTCCAAGGTCATACTAGGACTCCTGGTACAAAACCATGACTAGAGACTGCTACAGGGCCAGGACCAAGGCTCCCAATATAAAGCAGAAGCCTGGGACCATCTCACCCATGATCTCACCAGTGCCACTGGTATTCCTTGGACTGGTGAGCAGGTCCTGTACCACTATACTGACTTGAAGTGGAGAAAGAGGGAGCTCTTGAATGAGTGGGTCCAAGAAGCAAGGCAGAGGGGTGATGTCCCAGCAGTGTGTAAGTACTCATACCAATAACTATTTACTAATGTCCAGCAAGTGTATATGATGGATAGGTATGCCTACATATTTCTCTATTTCCCTTACAGTTGCAGCTGAGTAGGCTATGAATCAGGAAGCCCATGCTAGTAGGCTGCAAAGGTTGGGTTGCGAGGCTGGTGAGTAACAATCCTGCTTGTAGCAGTTATACCAAATAAATATAAAGTAGTAAAAAATCACCTGGCAGTATAAAACCTGTGTATGGGTTGTACTGAATAAACCAGACAATATGACAGTAATAGTCCCTTATGGGTCATATTTAAATAAAACTGTAACTGCCTGGCAATAAAACCCTAAATCCTGGACTGGTTGTGTTTACTCTGGTATTGTATGGCATTTATTGTTGCATTCTCTGAATAGTAATGTTGTATTTACCAGTGTTACCCACACTGTGCTACATAAAAAAAAATGTCTAGGAATGCCTTAAGTACAAGATCAGATTGTACAACCAAGAGAGACTTAGACAGAAAACAGTGAAGTGCTAAATAGCTATATCCAAATAGCACACTCTGCTGAAACTTAAAATTGTTGTATTTTTAGCAGACACAGCCATGGTTTGAATCCTGGGAGTGGTAGTAAGCTGTATGCATAATCATACCTCTCAACGGTACATATTTTTTCAGAATGTCCATATATTTAACTCATATTTTCTGCCTGTTCCTCTGTCCCCCTGGCAAATCAGTGGGATGATCTCAGAATTGTTGTCACTAAATAATGATATAACATTTGATTTTCAGACCTCAAAACCTTCAGAAAAATGTATATTAAAACAAATACTGTCACTCTAGTAACTCTCCAAGTTTATGAGAGCAATATTCAAAATATGTCCCTATTTGTACCCCCATGTTGTCAAGCTTTGTACAGAGTGTGTGCATTAAGAGATTAAGAGGTATGTGCATAATATTAACTCGGAATCTGGGAATATGTGTAGAAACAGTCAGGTAGTGTTAACAAACATTCCCTCCACAGATCTGTCATATAAGAAAACTGTGCCTGCCAATAAAGATTTAAATCCTGGACTGGTAGTGTTTACTCTGGTATTGTATGGCCTGACATGTAGCATTCAGTAACATCTGATATCAGAATAGTACTGTTGTGTCAACCACTGTTTCTCACACTATGCTACATAAAAATATGACTAGGAATGTCTGTATAAGACTGTTGTAATTACAAGGTCAGATTGTGCAACCAAGAAAGACTTAGACAGAAAACACCGAAGGAATAGACAGCAATATTCAAATAGCACACTCTGCTGAAATTTAAATTGTTGTATTTTAGCAGACACAGCCATAGTTTGAATCCTGGGAGTGGCAGTAAGCTGTATGCATAATCATACCTCTCAACTGTACAGATTTTTTCAGAATGTCCAGATAATTGGATCATATTTTCTGCCTCTTCCTCTGTCCCCCTGGCAAATCAGTGGGATAATCTTAGAATTGTAGTCACTAAATACTGACATACATTTGATTTTCAGACCTCAAAACCTTCAGAAAATGTATATTAAAACAAAACCTGTCACTCTAGCAACTCTCCAAGTTTATGAGAGCAATATTCAAAATATGTCCCTATTTGTACCCCCATGTTATCAAGCTTTGTCCAGAGTGTGTGCATTAAGAGATCGAGAGGTATGTGCATAATATTAACTTAGAATCTGGGAATATGTGTAGAAACAGTCAGGTAACAAACATTCCCTCCATAGGTCTACCAGGTAAGAGATGTAGAATTTAGCTATAAGACAGTTGAAGTACACACTGCGTGCAAACATACCACTGCCCAAACCAAGGTCATAGGGTATTGTAATAATACCTGTACCTTAATGATTAGAGCAATGATCATTAAAGTTGTGAGTACTACAAGGATATATATGTTGTTAATTGGCACCTCTATCCCCCCCCCCACCATATCTGCAACAATAATCAAAATACACAAATCAATGGGTATGTTTACACCAAACCTACTGTTGGGACATATGTCCTATTGTTCATTAAATATTGAAATGTGTTTCTATTCATGTTACATGTTGAAATTCTATCATTGGTGGCCTGTTGGTATCAATGTAACCTGCATGCCATTGTACTGACCACTGTGGTTCCATATATGCATGTGTTCTGTTTGCTATGCAACTGTTCCAAATCTGGTGTTTTGGGTTAATGGGAATATATATGCAGGCTGTTATAACTAATCCTGGATTGTGTTGACTATTACTAACCAACATATGTTTTAAAACTGCAACACCATGGCACATTTGGGAAGGCCGGTCCCAGCGGACCCACCTCTCCCACCTCATCTGGCCGTGGCACTGGGCCCCAGCACATCTGGGACCCACCCCGGGACAACCTGGTTTGGTGTAAACATACCCACTGATTTGTGTATTTAGATTATTGTTGTAGATATGGTGAGGGGGATGTCAATTAACAACTATTATATCCTTGCAGTATGAGGTCCTCTGACCTTTTTTCCTGTTTATATCTTCCAGGTACAATGTCCCGTGAATGTCTCCCTGCATATACACCACAGGAGAATGATTTTATCATAAACTTCATTGTTCTACACCACAGAACCTTCTTTGAATGCAGGGCCCATGATCTGCAGGAGAGGACCACCCTGTGGAACGAGCTCGTCCACAGGGTAAATGACATTGTCCTGCATAACCGCAGTTATGAGCAGATGCGACATCATTGCACTGATCTCATCCGCCATGCCCATCAGCATGCTGCTGCAGTTAGGAGGTCGAGCTAGCCACAGGTGGGGGTCATGCCATCCAGCCCCCACTGACACATGCTGAGGAGCTCCTCGTCAGCCTTGGGGGACCTGCCCACCAGCCAAGCCAGGAACCTGAGGATAACATTGTGGAGGTGGGTGCCACCCACACAATGGATGAGGAGTGTGCAGGTAAGGCCCCAGGACACATTAGTAGACACATTAGTAGACCACTGTTGCTTATCCATTTTCATCTGTAAAGTATCTTCATGCATATGTCAGATAACATAGTCTATTGCTGCAGTGTAGTAATGGACAGATGTGCATAATCTCTAGTACTGTGCATTTCTACTGTTGATGTACTGAAATGCTGCCCCCACCCTGTACCAATGCCACAGGTGTGGCTTCTGACATTACATCTCATACACAACTATGTAGGTCCCTCTGGTGTACAACTGGGGCAGTAGCCTCTAGCTGGTGAGTATGGAGTTGTTTTGTTCAGGTTTGCCAATACACTGGCCATGTTATGGCCATGGTATTTGCCATGCACACATTTAACCCACCTATCCATAATGCAGGCTGTACATGTTCACTTATTGTTGCTGTTAACTGCACTGCATCACAGTGGTCATCATAGTGGCATATATGAAGGGTATATAAGAGTCCTGCAGTATACTTAACAACCTGTTAGTGCAAGATGTGTGGATAGAGATGGACATAATGGTGGAACAAATGGTCTACAGTAGGGACATGTCTGAAACATTACCCTTATACAGTGGCTACAACAGTGTATACGCCACTATTACAATGGCAACTGTTACAGATCTACACAATGGCAAATCACAAGACCACATTCCATACCTTTTACAACCTGTAATGTGATCCTAACATGAGCAATGAATGTGTAATATGGAATCCTGTGTTAGGACAACAAATATGGGGAATACATATCTTAAACACTGGAAGCATATATGTGCACACACTATAAATTACATATTGTGGAAGCAGCTTTTGAGATACTGACATCATTCACTCTTCTTGCATACACACCTTCCATCAAGTACAGGGCCTCAATATCACACCAAGTAATGGTCTGCTGTCCAAAAAGTATGCCCGTGACATTTGCCCACTCACCTGCACAGAGGCACCCATGGCTTGCACACATCTTACAACCCATGGAATGGATCTCATATCAGAAAGGTAGCACTCAGGAGTGGGAGAAGAAGCCTTACCTCACTGTTGTTTTTCAGGATGACACCCCTCCCCATCCTCAGACTTTTTCATTAGCAGGAACTAGGCTGGTAGACATGGCATTCTGTATTTGGAACACTGCAAAATGACACTCATGTGTAGCCCATAGTTGTCAGGCATCTGCAATAAGGCTGAGGATGGGGAGGGGTGTCATCCTGAAACACAACAGTGAACTGAAGCATACATCTAAAGCTCGCTAAGAATGGCTGTATCTGAACACAGTCAAGGTCATGAATTGTGCCAGACATAACCCTGACTCCACAGCAATAATGAAGGCACTGTGTGACCTCCAAGGGCTGTGCACATGAGCTGACCTTGCAATCCTGCAGAGTTGGGGGACATTTGTAGGGTGGAATGACCAAATAATGGCAGATGAAGATGAGCCATGCTAGTATACCCCTTCCAGGAATAGTGACTGCTGTAGTTCACTTAACAGGTGCTGCAACAAACCATTGTGTTAAGGGTCTGCACACTTATGCAACCCACATATTGTATGCATCTCAGTCAGCATTTGCACGACTAACACATTTGTTTGATACTGCATTTGATTGCACAGGTCATATGTCACATATCAGGTGTGTGTAATGTTAACATATATAGTATTGTGCCCCCATTGCATATCATGGAAGAAACTGGCATGTCAACAAGGGTGTGTACACTCCTCATAGCCACAGTAAGCTTTGAAGGTTGTCAGTGTAATCAAATTTTATTGCTCATACATGCACTGCTGATGATGAGATCTGCAAATCAGAGGTCAAGCATTCACTATTGACATCTGTCCTCATATCATCCGAGGTTTGTGTCAGACTAACACATAGGGGCTGTGAGCAACAGAGCAATCATAACTGCCACACATATACACATTCAGCAATGGTGTGTACACTCATGAGGTATGGTGCACAGTACATGTCAGGGTGCTGAACAGGTGCACAGCAATACTGTGTACATGGCTGCAGTGTAGACCAGGGGAAGGGGCATCACCTACTAACACAACTCATGCATTAAAGAGATGTGTAATGCTGGTAACAAGGATTGGGTATAGCTGCAATGCATGCTGTTGAGTGCCATATGTCATGCATGCTGACTGTTGGGTAATGAGAGGTCTGTGTAATATCTTTGTGCCACGTCACCTGCAAGTGTGTGTGTGTGTGTGTGTGTGTGTGTGTGTGTGTGTGTGTGTGTGTGTGTGTGTGTGTGTGTGTGTGTGTAGAGGTAAGCAATGATGTACAGGTCTTAAATTATGTTTTTTTGTTTTCCCCTCACAGGTGGCGTGGTGGGTTAGGGTCCCTCCTGCAGACAAACTGATGTTAGTATCTATACAGACTCTGACAATTATGATAGGTATGGTGAGGCACAGGCAGGGTTGTCATGGGCTAAAGCTATGCCATCGGTTGACATCCCACTTTTATCCACCCCATCTCCGCACACAGTCACAATGCCTATACATACCCCATCATCAGTGGCCATAGATGAGGGACAGTTGGCAGGTGGTGGCATGGGACAGGACAGTGTGGTGACTATGGCAAGTGTGTCTGTACACAGTAGCCTTAGCCAGATGACCAACGAGGTACCACACAGGCAGATGTACAGGGGTGCTTGTAGGAGGGCTGCTAACCATCATGCCCCTGGCAGAAGTGCCACAGCAGGTGTCACCCGACGTATGTTTTGGGCCATCATGGAGGCACAGGCATGTATGGAACATTACACCAGAGACTGAGGCTCCAGAGGGCTACTCATTCTGCTGTACTTGACAACATCCATGATCTTGCAGGTGCCCACCGTTATTTTGCAGATGTCCTGGATAGATGGTTGGGTGAGATGGTGGGAATCCTCGACCATGTGGTGTCTGTGTTAGAGTATGTGGTGGGAGTAGGTTGACAGCCACGTGGACATAGGTCAGCAATACCAACAGGTGGAGGTCTATGTGGATGTGCGGCAAGTCACAGCCGCTTCTGTAGTGGCAGTTCCAGCACCAGCATTGCAGGGGGGTGCTGTCCACACCACAACACAGCGGGCCAAATGCATGTGGTCATGGCTGGTCCCAATAGGGATGCAGACCCAGCAGACATTTGTCATCATCAGGGGAGAGTACCATAGCTGGGCTTCTACATGGTAGTGCCCGTGGAACCTCTGGCAGGCACAGTTCTCATGTACTTGGCCAGACATGGTGAACTGTACACCCTGCCATGTATGGTCTGCAGCTGTCAAACAAACCCTTGTATAGGGCAGCCACATGGCAGAACTGTGTGCATACATACACACACATCACCAACACAGCTAGGGCACCTCCATACTTACAAACACCACATCTGCACAGTCCAATTGATAAAGAACCCCCTAACACACACACATGATGCCAACCAAATGGCTCAGCCTAGGTCTCTAGCAAATCCACAACACACCCTGTGCATATGATGATACCTGTGCCACATCCCTGTCATCCATAACACTGATGCAGGGACAGGCTAATATGGTTCTGATCCACAGGGTGAATGTATTAAGGTGTACCAGTGTAATGCTGGGTAACATGTTTTCAGCACTAAAGTTTAATGCTTACGTGTCAGTGTGTGTAGTTGTCCAGCCATGATGCATTATAGCTGTTATTAACACTGACTGATTGTGGTCTCCATAATGTATTCAGTTTGTATTGTAGGTGTCTATGTGTCAGCAGGATGTTGGTCTGCTGTTGTTTCCTACAAGGGGTATGGCACTGTGGTGACATTGACTATGTCATATCCTGGTACAGCTGAAGACAAGTAACAGATCTGTATAACAGCTACTGCATGTGCCACATGGCTGATAGGTCTAAGGGGTGTATACAGGTGAGTGCATGGTGGCTGATGTCAGCAGCTCTTCTACAGTGGACAATGGTAAGTGTACTGGGTGGTACACACTGAATGTTTGTGAATAACACACACACAGAGGCTTTGGTGTTGATGCAATACACAGAGAATACTGTACACATGGATGCACTTAATTTTGCAGTGAATTCATTTTGGCCTATGTAATTCCACCAAGACAAAATAGGCAAAACATCACATCAGTAAATAATCAGTCTGCCAGTTTAATGTCATTGAAGATGGTACTGGCAGGGTATATGTCCTCTTCCCCAATGTAGTGCAATCCTGTAGTTGGCAAACATACGTATTCTGGTGTGGGTGGCACAGCCCTCCACTTTAGAGGGTGTAGGGTGGTGTAGAACCATACATAGTGTGGTTAACAACTACTTAACCTGTTAACATAAACTGTACAGTATTGCAGCAGACTAAGCAGGAGATACGCACAACAATAACTCCAGTGAGGGTGGCTGTGCCCACAACATCCACAGCCAGCTATATATAAGAACTCCAGTATCGCTGTACAGCAGTACAGTGGGGAAGAGGGCATTTACACATCTACTACTAGTTTTGATGGAATGAATTTCTACAAGATGATTCCTTTGAAATGTTAGATTTTGCCAGTCAGTTCTCAGACAAATGATCTCTTGGGAAATGTATTTTCTGCAAACTGAAGTAGATCCCTTCACATACACACACACTTACTTGGCAACACTGAGAGTAGAACCCCTACCTAGGTACTCATTGCTACTAATGTGTTTGGTCTTAATTGCACACACCACACAGCTTTTAGGATGAGGTGTGTCTTGAGTTTTTTGTTAAGTGAAGAACATCACCAGGCCTTGTACAGTATGGTAATGGGAGATGTACTGGGTGTTAATGAACAATACATAGTATGACATACTGTCATATACACATTGACAAACACATAACATAGACACATCTGAGAGACCTGGGTTTATCAGTGCTAACTACCTTGTCAATGAGTCCATTCTGTGACAGAGAATTTGCACACATCATTGGGCTGGATAGTGTAATCAGTTACCTGTATGGTTGATGGTGACAGTGGTCCTCATACAGTGGACTTTGGGACATGTACTGGGGGTACCATGGTGTAAAGACAGTATACTCAGCACCCACATCCCAAATTGGATATCTTACTCACTGAAACCCATGATAATGCTCTGACATGCCCAATCACACACTGACCAAGACTGCAATACAACCCCTTATATATCTAATCAGTGCTACTACAGGAATATGCATTTATTGCATATGCCACAGGGATAGTGGGGAGAGGGTTTGTCAAGTCTCTCCTAATGTCAGCAACATCACTATCCCTTATAATGTATGGCAAGGTGTATTGTATTTGGAGAATGTGGCCTCAGAATGCTGTATCCTACAAATATACACACTTGCACACATACACACACACTTGCCAGGACTCAGAGGGTAACCCATGCCTATCTACTCACTTCTACAACACTGTTATGCTGGTACTGCAAGCTCCAGGTAGCCCTTGGGGTGAAGATTGTAACAAGGTACATTTAATGTCAATTACAGCAGCAGCCATTTCTAACTATGGCAAGGGAGTTGTAGTGGTTGAGAATGCCCTCAGGGTATTATCAACTACAAGTTTACAAACACACAGACACTGTTATTCTCAGTAATGCACACTGACACATTTGTCAGTACTGGATTCCATAGGTGCAAGTGTTCCTAGGTGTGTACCAGGCTAATGTCCATGGAGAGATGAGAAGAAAAGGGGATGTGGGTACCCTGGTATATACCACCTGACACTTCTCAGCAGGCCATCTATCAACTGATGCCATTTGAGTGATCCATGGCATGTGTTGCATACAGGGTGGAGTTTCCTAGCTGTGGCATTCATAACACAGCTGGGCAGATGTGTCAGTGTTAGTCAAGCATAAATTGCCTGTAGGCAGCCAAGCTGGATACCTGACATCTGCACATCTATACAGAGGACAGACAGAAATCAGCTAACCAATAGGTTATGCATTAGGATGAATGTTTTGACAGATACACATCTGATACTGATAGGTATGCCATTACTACATGACAGCAGCCCTCAAGGACATGTAGTGGAGTCACACCTCAGCACCAATAGTCACAACCTCTTAATGCAAGGGGATGTAATCTAAGTATTGCAGGTATAAATGTAGAATGTTGTTACAGTGACAGGGGTTGTGTCAACAGACATTTTGTGGAGGGAGTCACTTCTGATACTGACATGTACACCATCAGTTACTGACAGACATCATAAGATCATCATAGTGAAGTACCACACAAATCACAGTAATGATCCTGTGGAATACAGCACAGATATGACCAATAAATGTGGACAGTCTGACACAATCTGGTCAGTCCAGAGGTATGCACAGAACTCCTTAGTGCAAGATGTGTGGACCAAGCCTGACAAAGTGGATGTTAACAGCCATGTAAATGGGGATATCACAAAAATACTGGAATAGATAAGCTCACACAGTTGATGCCTTCACACACTCCTGTCTGTCCTAACATATATTAACCGGAGGAGCAGAGGTCCCAAGCCCTCATACTTCCCACTAGTTGGTGACATACATCTTCACAGCATCCCACTGCTTTTTTTAGAAATACACACTTATGGTGGCCAGGCAACAGTACATCTGACAAATATTTGGACATAACATCACACTAGGTAAATGCACTGAGCTGCTAGACATGTCACAAAGCACTGTGCAAACAACAGGCAAACTGCCACAACACTGACCCAAGTTTCCTATGGGGGCATACACATGTACTTGCAAATATAGTAGGCACTACAGACATGTAACAGCATGGAGTAACAGACACCAATGTGAAAGTGCATACCCATAAACTGGAGCAGCATGCAACATCAGATAGAACAGGACTAAGAATAATGACATCTACCACAGTCTGTACACAGGCTAAGTAACATATTCACAATACACACTCTGTCAACAATCACCATAAGTACACAGACCCCACTACTGTACAGACTACAACAGAATGTCCAGGTTTTGTCCTCAAATATAAGGCCTACTATACATAACATGTCTAGCAGTCTGATATCTCACTGGCTTGTTATCAGGTATGATGTCAGTAAATAATGATATACTGTACATATGCTCCTCTTACTGCATGACATATGGACAAAGGGTGACAGACTTGGGGGACAGAGGCACAAACACAGAGCCAATATTGATTTATTGCTGTGATAAACTGAGAAAATTCCTGGTGTAACAGGGTTTGTTGTGACATATCTCTTCTGAGGGATATGAAGTCAATAACTCACATGGATGTCACCATGTACTAACTGCAATCATCAGGGTATGCTACTGCATTTCTAAAGATAGGAAATGTGTGAGTAACACACCACATGTAAGACTCCAAACTTTGGCCAGTCTGCAAATAGCCCTACAGGTGAAAGTTTCCTCAACCACATAACACTGTCATGCCAGAGTTTACATCATGTAGAACAGCCATATCCACAGAAACCCTGTTAGACCAACATTACTTCAAATGTAGAACAGCAATACTTACAGTCTGTCCTCATGTCTAGAACATCCCCCTCCTGTTTGTTGGCCTGTCCACAGTGTATGTTGTAAGAGGTGTTTGCAACTACCCTCTGTGATGCTGTTAGTCAGACACCCACATGAAGTCCTGCTCACAGTGAAGGAAAAGGGCCAACACCCACATGAAGTGCTTAGTTAAAGGATTGTGTTTCCATGCAATTGGCTATAGGAATAATACCACAGCTGTTCCACATGCAATTAGCAAGTGGGGGACTGCAATTCATGCACAGGCCATCAGCTGATCATGAACATTATTTACAAAACTCAAGCTGCTACCTATGCAAAACAGATGTAGTTTTCCACATCTACCAGAGAGGGAGAGAGAGAGAGAGAGAGAGAGAGATAGAGACAAAGTAAGAAAGGAAGGCAGTATGAGAGTAAGAGCCAAGCATGTGTGTATATGATCTGTGGGTGGGGAGTGGTATCTGAGTATTATAACGGTTGCCGATATTGTTTACTAATTCATACTGTCACATAGTAATTGCACATGGCTGTACACATTTATGGCTGAGGATTGTCTACAACAACCTCTACAGTGTTTGAAAACTGTTGGCCTTGTAATGTTGACATTGGGACATATAGGTCCTCAATATAATGATGTAGCAAAACACACACTGCAATGGATCCTGTCATTACACAATCATCCCAACACCCACACAGGGGACTGATATACACACACTTACCAGTACTGAGTTTCAAACCCCTACCTGACTATATGTTGTTATTACAGTGTTACCCAGTTATTGTACGTGCCATGAAACTTATATGTTGGAGAGCTGCCCAAAGGTCTCTTTGATGGTAAGTAACATCAGCAACAGTGCTAAAGGAGGGGTAAGGGTCCTGTAGTAAGCGTGAATGTCCACAAACGCAGGTGTCAACAAAGACACACACACACACTCTGTCAGGGTGACACACACATTATCACAGTTGGCAGGATAAGGATTAGAATTCTTACCTAACTAGTTTGCTACACTACAGTATTACACAGTTATCGCAAGCACCACAGAGCTTATATGGCTAAAACGTGGCCAGAGGGTTATTTCAAGGTGAATGACATCAGCAGGAATGCTAAAATAGGGCAATGGTAGGTGTAGTGAGTGTGAATGGCCTCAAAATCATTCATCTCCACACACACACACACACACACACACACACACACACACACACACACACTGTTTTTCACAGTTGCCATGTCTGGGATTAGAACTCCTATCTAGCTAGTATGTTACACTATAGCATTACACAGTTATCGCAAGTGCCACAGAGCTTATAGGGCTGAGATTTGGCCAGAGGGTTATTTCAAGGTGACTGACATTAGCATGAGTGCTAACATGGGCAATGGGAAGTGCAGCATGTGTGAATTGGCCATAAACCATTCCTCTGGAAACACACACACAAGACTCAGTCACACACAACTTTACATTTGACAGGACTGGGTATACAACTGCTAGATGAATACTGATTTGTACTATCATGTTACAGAGTTATCACAAGCACCACAGGCACTATAGGGCTAAGGGCTACCAAAAGGAATATCTACAGTGATTGACATTGGCACATCATGTGATATTGGCCAATTGGATGTGTGGTGGGTGGGACAGGCCTCATGATGGAAATCTCTCTGTCACTGTCTGTCTCTTTCTTCCCCACATCTCTGTGTGTGTATGCTTGACATATTATAGTGTGTTGGGCTTGGATATGTGTGAGTAATCCTATCCAATGTGTGTGCAAAGCATGAATGGTGTGCAATGTGGTTTGTGTGCACAGACATCTGTGACAGACATATGTATAGTCCACTGTTGTTGTCAGACAAGAGCTTCATTTCTCTAAGTGTAGGAGCATGCCCAGTATGACCTTCTGCACTGAGTGTGTGAATCCATTCCAGGTAGGTTGTACTGCAGTCCAGGATTTGGTGTTCTACACCTACAGCTAGTGACCTGTTTCTGCAGGATATCTGTAGATAAGTTAACAATATGGTGTCACAATGGGCGAAAGATGGTGAGATACTATAACTATTGTGTCTCTGCTGCTTGTGTTACATGGTTGGTGTTAGCAGAGATATTCAGACATATGTACTGTTTTACACTGTGTTGTATTATGTCATTAACTACTGACAGATATACTTATTTGCTCACAGTTATTTCCTGGGAAATACAAGGTGAATGAAGCTGTGTCCAGTATTGTGGTCTGCAGCCTACATATTCTTGCACACACATACCATTCTGGAGAGGTAGCTACAGACACTTGCTGATGGGTCTGTGTAAGTGGTCCAGCACCTTGGTATTGTGGTGGCTGAGGATCCCCTGCTTCTACATATATCAACGTAACAGAATGGCCATATCCTGCTGTGGGCATACCTCTCAGCTGTACAGATTCACCCAGATTACCCAGAGACAGGGATCATATATCTGGTCAGTTCCACTTCACATTGTGGTTTACGAGCAGGTTTATAGCCACCCATTACTGAGTTTGCAGGCAGGGGTAGTATGGGCACACATCAGAGTTTCAGACTTCACACACTCCATGATGTCCATGCTTCTACACCCCCCACTCTGTTATTCTATCCTCTTCCTAACATTATGCGAGCGATATCGGAGAAGTATCCCTATAGTTGACCCTTCATCCCAGTAGTATTTAGGGGTTGGTCCAAAGTTCATGCAGTAGGACATGGTGGGCATGTTAATAGAATTTGTCAACATGGCCTTGCATTTGTGTTCTGTGGACTGTGTTATGTTGTTAGTTGGGACTCCATGAGATAACATACACTGGAGTACGGGTGAGGCACAGGCCTTTGACAGAGGACTGTAGGGAATTTGGTAATGATGCAGGCCATCTGTAGTAGGCCAGTGCATTCTGTCTCTCCTACATTCCCAGGGTGTGAGCCACTGGATTCCCCTGGGAATACTAGGTGTTAATGGCAATAGTTCCTGTCCATATTAATCCACTGGTCTGGATGCTGGCAGGATGCTGCTTATACCTAGGGACACACCTGCATAGGACACCTCTTCAGCATGCTGCATTCTGTGGGTATTCCCATACAGAAGTGAGGGTCATACTGTACTCATTCACAACAGCAGGGATATGACCTGTGATAAAATTGTGGCTGATGGTGGAGTGAGCTGAGTGCATGTGTGATATGGAAGCTACTTGCAGCTGACTCATAGATATACCTGGGACATTCCCCATGTGCTGCCTTGTGCGGGGACATAGGCATTCTCTTATTGCTTCATAACTGTGCCTTTTGTGGTCTGCCAGTGATTGACCAGACTACATCAGTATTCCATACTACACAGACAACTAATGTGCTGCTAACTTGTATGTACAATTCCAAAGGTGTGTGCAACTGACAGTTACATTTTATGTACTCTGTCTAGGGTACTTCCACCTGTGTACTGTGTGCATGTCTGTGCACACATTCATGGCATGTCCATCTTTCAGATGGTGACAGATATTGACATCTGGACAGTGAGTCTAGATGATTGCTGAATTGGGTATTGCTGGGATGCATTGTGGTTGGCACTGCAGTTGTCAGAACATGGCCCTGTCATCAACAGTACTGGCCATAGGTCACCAAGACACAACTCTCCATGCCTACATGATGACCACTTCCACACAATATAGAACACACAACAACTTAACACACAGACCCCTGCATATTGTACACATGCAACAATTTATCCTGTAAAGTGGGCCAGCTCAGGTAATCTGTGCTCCACTGTTATTAAACCCACATGTACATGTTACTGCATTTCTACATAGGAATGTGGGGGGGGGTCACACCTGACAACTGTAAACATTTGCTATGACTGTACTGGTATTTCAGGTACTCTGGTGGCTTCCATTTCGTTTTATATTCTGACCTATCATGCAGTCTAGAGGCATATCAGTAGAGTACAGATCTTAGGTTTTATTGACCTACATTTCAGTTTCAGACTTCTTACCTTTCAGAACTAACATACAACTGCCAGACCTGTTGTAGTCTGTCTGTGTAGATCTGGAGGGGGACTGTTCACCATTGCCATCAATTGGAGGCCTTAGCACAGCCTTTCTTTATGGTCATCTACACCTGTGCTACTGGCTGAGGCTGGTGTTGGGTATGTGAGCCTCACTGACATGCATGTGTGTGTCCTATGGACACACATTTGGGCTATCACATGTACTGCAGTGGGATTTGTCACCTTGTCTAGTACTGCCTACTTTGATGACACCAGTATTTGTTATGGATTTCATGCTGCCCATATAGTTGTCCACTATCTGCTGCCATCCCAATTCAGCCACCCGTTTCCCTTGCATGCTCACATCCATACCATAGATACAACTAGCAGAACATACTACTCCATTCAGCAATTGATAGGAAGAGTGACTTACCTTGTGGCTGTGCCAGTATTGAGGATGGTGCTGGAGGGCTGACTATGTTTGGATGCACATAGTACACTCTCTATACATGGTAAAGCACAGGTAGTGTCATGTTTGGAATCCCTTTTACTGTATGTGCGAGTCAGAGAGAGGTGTCATTCCCTGGGTCCCTACCGTGTCAGTGCATATGCTATGTGTTGCCTCTTTGCCAAAGCCTAGGCATACTGGGCATGCCTCTTTTTGCTTACATGGACAGGCTCAGGCTGTTCCTCCTCCGAGTCCCTCTGTGCCTGTGATGGCCTTGGCAATGGTGGGGGGGGGGTTGTGTGGCCCTGCCCTGTGCTGTTCCTGCTGCAGCTGTTTCCACAGGATCATATGTGTAGCATGGCACATACAATGCAAATTTGTGTACACGTAGCTGGAGAGTACTGCAAGGCTCCACTAGATATGTCCAGGTACCAGAACCATGACTTGAGCATCCCAAACACATGGTCTAGTATGATTCTAGTTTGTGCATGTGCCTCATTATGGAGTTCTTGTTCGGGTGTATGTGCATTTCTGATGGGTGTCATCAGCCATGGCTCTAGTGTGTAACCAGCATTCCCCACTAGGTGGCCATATGAGATGTCCCCACTGGCAAATTTCTGGTACAGCTGTGTCATATGCCAGATGTGGGAGTCATGATAACTTCCAGGGCTGCCAGCACACACATTCAAGATAATGCCCTGGGCATCACACATGACCAGGCAGTTGATGGAGGGGAAGCCCTTGCGGTTTATGTAGTCCCTACCCCGCTTGCCAGGTGGTGCTTTGATGTGTATGTGCATGCAGTCTATAGCATCTACTACCTCAGGGTATTCTGCTATTTGGTGGAAGAGACGCATATTGCTGGTCAACGCCTCATGGGTGTTGAGGAAATATATGTGCTCAATGGCATATGCTGACATGGCATCCATGAACTGGTGGAGTACCCTGGATGCTGATGCCTGTGAGATTCCCATGATATCCCCATTTGGCCTTTGGAAGGTACCTGTGGCTAGTATTCTTAACCCTACACATACCTTGGTATCCACTGGGATGGGTTCCCCTCTGTTGGTTCTATGTGTGAGGCATGGCCGGCACAGGTCAACAATTTGCTGTAAAATGTCTCTGTCCACCCTATAGCGCTCCACTATCTCCAGCTCATGTAGCCCCTGGTAGGTTACCCTGGGTTTGTCCACTCTTCTCCTCCTCCTCACTGTAGGTTTGTCATCAGCATTCACATCCTCGCCATCCTCATTCTCTTCCACATATTGATGTATGAGAGCAACAGCAGCCCCTAATATTTTGTTAGTTTTGTCAGGTAAAATTTCTTCGTCTGTGTACACTGGTGGTGTAGAGTTTGTGGGAAAAAACAGAGTGAAAGGTGTTTGCATAGTTTATAGTAGTGTGCTGGGCTAGGCTGCTGCCTGTGTAACTGGCTGATTCTGATACATTTCACCTGCCAGCTATGCTAGTTCTCCTTGATTGCCTTCCTACTGCTGTTTTCCCTTCCCATTGCCTTCCCGTTTAAACCCCGAGGTGCGCCACACATACCAAGTGCTCAGATGTGAACAGATCTGCTATTTCCTGTGTTTTTTTTTTTGTTTTGTTTAAAACCTGGTGCACAGTGTGCACACCCGTTTAGGCAATGTAAACACTGCTAGGCAGCCTCAGACACACACCCCTTCCTTAGCTGTGCTTGGCTGAGGGCAAACATGGGCCACAGAGCTCCAATAAGCTTACAGCATGCATGACACTCCCCTTCTGAGGTCATCTACCTCTTATACTTATACCATGGTGTTGCTGCACCTATATGGTTGTGTGCAAGCTAACACTGAGAGGAAATCTGTGATTCAGTATCAATCCCCTCATTTGCATAAACCAGAATGCTAATTCATAGTTACCACACTCATACTGAGCCTTCCCCCTTAGCAACCACTATTCCTTGGTATTTTTGTCTTATGCATGCCATTGGCTATCATGACAAAATGCTGATTTGGGTTTAAAAGCTTATTTCCAACTTTTTTATTTTCTGGCCAATCCTGTCTGGGCACCACTGTCCTACACTTAAATGGCTAAAATCGGCCAAAAAAAAGTTATTTTTTATAATTTTGCAACTATTTCCCATGCCAATGGCCATATATTTGGCCATTAGCATGCCTACTACATTGGATACATGCTTTCTTTGGAGCTGTCATGCCTCCATTTTGTAATTTGCAGAAATCTATTTGGTTAGTAACCAAATACATTTCTGCAGGTTACACTATTCCTGTACAGATGCCTGCCTGCTTCCTGGATTGCTAACTCATCTCATTTGCATGGTTTTCATCAACAAATGGGGTAATTACCATACAGGAGCTGTGTCCATGCAGGAATAGTGTAGGCCGCTCGTGCACATCACGGAAGCTCGTTCCTGGATCACACGTCGGCCATATTGTGTGCAGCAGGTCTTGCACTATTCCTGCACACCTTGCAGAACATGCTGTTTTATTTTGTGTTTTGGTGATTCAGTTTCTGCGAAAGTGCATTTTTGGATAAATGCACTTTCAAGAAAACGGACTCACGTAACTGCAGTTTGGTGAACTGTAATTTAGATTGGTCAAAGTATATATATATATATATATATATATATATATATATATATATATATATATATAGATAGATAGATATTTTATTTTATTTTACCTTTGTTAACCGGAAAAGTCCAACTGGACACAGGTCCCTTTTCAGCGGAGGCCCGGGGAGAAAAGCTCCACATACAGTACAGTACAAGTGAGGATTTCATTTATCTCTACGAATACATTACAGCATGCAATATTCAGATATTAACATCTTGTTATCAGGACTATATACAAGTACATTACAGACTCATGTCAGCATGTAGTAGACAGAGTTTAACATTTCTGGTAGTAGGTTTATATGCAGTACATTGTAAGATTGAGAGTAGTACAGTGTTTGAGAAAACAGTACAAAAGTTTTTGTAGCATTACTGGTAGTAAGGTTTATATTCAGTATTTTGTCAGATTAGAAGTAGTACAGTATCTGAGAAAAAAAAGTACAAGATGTTTTAGTAGGAGTTCATTCTACAAAGCCCATATGTTTGGGGTATAACAGGTATACCTGGTTAAATAGAGGAAGTAATTAGTGATCATTAGCAGATGAATTCATGCAACAGTGCAGTGGTTTGATTTAACCTGGGGAGACACAGGTGCGGAGCCAGTTGTTTGAATAGTGGGTTTTGAGGATTTTTTTTTTAAATTGGATGGCAGAGGTTGTAGTAGTAATGTGATTTGGGAGTTGATTCCAAACTCTGGCTACGGTGCAGGCAAAAAGAGACTTGCCGGCATCATTTTTGTGTTTGATGACATTTATAAGGTTTTGGTTACTGGATCTTAAGGTTGTGGTGGTTGTGTAGGGCTGAATTATATGCTGTAGTGATAGGGTTTTGTCGGGCAGGTAGTACAATTTGTGTGCTGTAGAGAGTTAATTAAGTAGCAGTAGTTGGGGCAGCTCAAGACAATTGAGCTGCTTTAGGGCAAGACAATGATGGGATCAATGAGAGGCCTCAGTTGCGAACTTGGCAATCTTGTAACAAGATTCCATTTTGTTAAGTTCAGAGTGGCAAAGATTTGTCAGTATGGGGAGGCATACAGTAGGATGTATAAGAGATGGGTCCTTGCAATTGTGGATTTTGTATTCTTGGTAATGAAATGTTTGCTTCTATAAAGGAGACACAGTTTTTTGTTTACTTTCTTGATTGTTTGGGCTATGTGAATGTCAAATCTGAGATTATCGATAACTACCCCTAGCAGTTTTGTCTGTGTTGTTGGAGTGATTGTGATGTTATCTTTGGAGATTATGGTGAGATCATTGCTTGGCTGGGGAGGTCTACCAGGGCCAAATAAAATTAGGTTGTTTTTTTTTTGGGATTAAGAAGAAGTTTTATGTTGGCGAACTATGCTTCTGCTAAGGTAAAGTTTTTTTGAGTTATGGTTTGTAGTTCCTTTATGTTTGGGGCGGTACATATAATGGTGGTGTCATCTGCATATTGTACTACTGTAGCAGAGATTGAGGATGTAGCTATCCGGTTTGTAAATAGGGAGAACAGCAAAGGACCAAGAATGGATCCTGGGGGACACCGATGGATACTGGTAAAAGGGAGGACAACTGGTCTTGCCATAACACTGCTTGCTGTCGACCTGATAGGTAGTTACTAAACCATGATATAGTGGAAGAGTGTATGTTAAGGGTAGCTAGTGTTTCAAGAAGCCTGCTATGGTTTACCATGTCGAATGCTTTAGATAAGTCTAGGAATATAGTGGATACGACTAGTCCCTTGTTTCTATGGTGATTGACTAAGTTGGTAAAAGAGAGTAGTGCTGTGGTGGTGCTATGGGAGGATCTAATGCCATGCTGAGAATGAGATAGTAGGTTATTTTTCAGGAGGGACTGCATTAGTTGAGAGTGAGCTATTCTCTCCAATATTTTTAATAAAGGTGATAGAATTGCTATTGGCCAGTAGTTGGTAAGCTCTCGGGATTTGCCTCCTTTGTGGAGTGGAATTATATGTGATGTTTTCTACAAGGTGGGTACTGTGGATTCAGTTATGGACCTATTTATAAGAATGGATATTGGATAGGCTATGGCCTCAGCTATTATCTGAAGCAAGACAGCTGGGAGTTTGTCTGCTGCTAGTGTGGTTGGTTTAAGTTTTTTCAGGAGTTTAGTAATAGTTTTAGTGGACACTGGGTGTAGGGAAAAGTTAAAGGAGTTGTTTTCTTCTATGATGTGGGTATGGGTGGGATTTGTTATGGGGTTGTTAATACTATTTTGGGTGTTGGCTAGAGTTTGGATTGTGTCAGTAAAATATCTGTTGAAATGTGTTGGAATATTATCATGGTTATTTGATAATACAGGGGTAGGGGTGGAAGATTTTCCAGGGTGTAGTAAACTATTTATTGTGGCCCAAAATATTTGGGGGTTATGAGCAAATTTATCTTGCTTGGTTTTATAGTAATTGGATTCGACTAGTTTAATGTGTTTTTTGGCTTTGTTGCAGAGTTCTAAGTAGTTTTGTTTCAAGGAAGAGGTTTTGTGTTTAAGAAATTGTGCCCAGGCTTTGTCCCTATCTTTTATTATAGTTTTTGTCTCTTTTACTAGCCACGGGGTGTAATTAGTTTTGAGTCTAATGGTTCTGGGTGGCGCATGTTCATTTAGGATTTTAAGGAAGGCCGAATTAAACTATTGCACAGCATCATCTAGAGGTAGGTGAGTTAGGGGAGTCCAGTTACTGAATTTTAGTGCATTGAGTAGGTCATTAGCTTTGAAGTTCTTTTTGTTCTGTATTATCTTTAGAGTGGGGAGAGTGGTATGGTGGGATCTGTTCCTAATAAGGTAGGTTGCTTGGTGGTAACTTAGACTGTCTGGGAGACAGCCTGAGTGTTGTATGAGATTGGGGTTTGATAGTAATATCCAGTCTAAGATGGACTGTCGTTTGGATGTCTTATCAATTCTAGTGGGGTCAGAAATAATTTGGGTAAAGCCATCTAGGTTGATATGGGAGGAGGGGTTGTGACTGGAGCATTCAGCCCAGTCAATATTAAAGTCTCCTAGTAGTACGGTTTCCTGTGGGAGGGAGGTAGACATCCAGTATAGCAGGTTTTCCAGTGTAGTAATGTTATTGCCTGGTAGAATATAGCAACCTGCAATCATTATGTCTTTTCTAGAGTTTAGTTCTAGTTTAGCAAATATTACTTTTATATCTTTTGTTTCATGGGTATTGCATTCAAACTGTTCTATGGTGAGATGATTTTGGAAAACTATGGCTATCTCCACCTTTTTTCCCTGTTCTATCATTACGTATAATATAATACCCAGGTGGAGTGATCTCATTGTATATATATATATATATATATATATATATATATATATATATATATATATATATATATATATATAAACTGGCTCACTATTGAGCGAACTGTCAAATATGTGAAAACAAAAAAAGGAATCTTTCTAGATGAAATCTAAAAAGATTGAAAAACAAAAAACAAAAAGAACAATATTTTTGCAAGGGTCAAACAACCTGCACCACCCACTCTCCTTGCATCTCCAAGATTTCATATCAGGACGGTAAGGGCAAATTCCCAGACCTTGCTGTACAGAAGTCTTGCATGCAAACCTGCCAAAAAAACTGAAAAACAAGCCTGTAAGAGCATTCACTCTTAAAGACTGCAGCCATATTGCTGTGTGTGTGTGTGTGTGTGTGTGTGTGTGTGTGTGTGTGTGTGTGTGTGTGTGTATTTTATATATATATATATATATATATATATATATAGGTCTACTTCAGAACAACGAAACCTCACAACACCGAAGACCAAAACACCGAGACCAAAACAACGACACCCCACAAAACCGAAAACCACATAAGTATAACACACACAAAAAACATACACAAATACATACACAACTACCTCAAACTACCAACCACACCACCCTACACTACAAATAAGCAGGGGGGCAAGCCCCCCTGCACTCACTACGTGGGGGGCTGTGCCCCCCACACCCCTACTTTAATATTCTAACTCCAAGATCGCACAAACAGACACATAAGGCAAACTCACACCCAGACACTATAGTCACACACACACACACACACACACACACACACACACACACACACACACACACACACACACACACACACACACACACACACACACACACACACACCACACACTTAAACACAGCACTACCCCTCACAAATACACTTGCACATGCATACTCACCCATAGCGGAACAGCAAAAGCACTAAATCAAAATCCCGTAACATCAGGATTTTGAATTTCGTGCTTTTCGGTGTTCTGCAGTTTTGTTGTTTTGGTCTCCTTCAAAAGTCTGTCGATGTTCTGGTCTTTCTGTGTTTTGAAGATATATATATATATATATATATATATATATATATATATGTATATAGATATAGATATATATATATATATATGGGTGTAGGTTAGAAGATCGACAGCTGGGATTACCGACAACGCATGAGTGGGTGCCAGATGATCGACACTCGAACACCGGTTCAGATGAAAACTCCGGCCAGGAGATAGTGAGTTGGAAAGAAGGCTGTGTGAGTATGCGGTTCAATTAGGTTCCATACAAGGTAAGTGTGGATAGTGACAGTCTGTGGGGATAGGGGTGGGTTAAGTGAGTTAGGTATATAGACAATATGGGTAAATGTGCTAGTGGTATTTTTGGGTTAAGTGAGTTAGGTTAGGTTTTGGGTTAAGTGAGTTAGGGTTAGGCCTGGTTTAGCTGAGTGTGCTTGATAGTTTGACTTTAGGGTAAGGGTTGGTTAGTTAGGGTTAGGAGTTGTGTGTGTGTGGTGTGTTGATAGTGGATTGGGACCTTAGGGTAGTGCTTTGGTTTTGGGTTGTGGGCGTAGTGTGTGGTTTAGTGTGGTGTTTGTGATTTGTGTGTGGTTTTGGATGGATGTGTTTTGTTAGTTGATTGTTGTTATTGTGGTGTGTGCAGTGTGTGGGGTTTCGTGTTTTGTGACCGTCGGTTACTTGTTTGTTGGGGCATGTGAGTTGGTGTTTCTGGTTTGTCGATAATGTGGTGTCGATGTTTTTGTTGTCGGTGAGAGTGGCTGTCACTTAAAGAAATCCCAATCCCTCAGAGACACACGCTCCAGGGATCTAAACCTTGTCATCACAATGAACAAAGCATGCTGGAGGGATAGGTTCCTGACCCAGAGACTCCCCAGACTCTGGAATAGACTGCCCATACATGTCAACCAGAGCGCCTCTTTGGCCATCTTCAAAAGGAACCTTGATGATTGGATGGGAGATAGGAAATTCACCCCGGGATCACATCAGTCGCTCTGCTAGACAGGGGTCCAGGGAAGTAAATACTGTGGGTAGAAATAGCCAAGGAATTGTTATGGCTAGGCTTGTATAGACCCTACGGCCAATAGCCTAGTACCAACCTATGAACCTATGATATATATTTACACATATATGTTGTAAGCATCTCATAACTCTTAACCTTTTAGTGCAAGAATTCTGCACAAAGCCAAAAATAATGTGGGGACAAAGGCCCAAAATCAAAAACTTATTTTAAGTATTGTTATTACAAACTTAGAAAGTGCTAGAATGTCAGGTTTTGCATTAGCATGTAATTTCTGAAGAATATGCAGTCTGACCTGAGGATTAAGAAATTTTGAAGTTGGGATCCTGGCCAAGTCAATATTGTTTACTGTGTTTGCATAATGAGTCCCAAAGTTCATTAAATGTGCATACTGCCATGCAAGTGCATGCAATGAGCAGATTCTCATCATGTCCACAGTAGTGACCCCCAGGAAGATCATACTGGACCAATTTGCAGCCATAAAAATGTATGAGCAGCTATAATCAACATAGAGTGAGCATGGATCTCTAGGGTAGTCTTTGTTATAAAACTGTTCGCACAGTTGGTAGTGCTTGTGTGCAGATCTATTTTTGTAACTTGAGGATACATATATGCAGAGAAATTTGTTGTGGAAGGAATTAGGGGAGGTATGCTTAAGGTGGGCAGGTAGAAGTGGTAGTAAGGCCAAAGAAACACAGATATAATGGACACAAGAATGCAAGGGGAGATGGTGACAAATCCAGGGATACAGAAGACAGTGGAGAAGGGGTGTGAGACATACACAAGTACTTGAAGTTTATTTATTTATTTATTTCTATTTTACATTTGTTTTCCGGGATAGTCCGATTGGATACATGTCCATTTTCAGCAGCGGCCCGGGGAGAAAAGCTCCAAAAAACACATTTAACAAACTGTTACATTTTTACAGTTTAAAACACAAAATAAACACAAATAAAAAGATTTGTACAGATGTAAACAAGCACAACAAACAGATATACACAAACAAATTATTACATTTTTACTCAAATGGAAAATTCTAGACATTCTTTTTAAGAATGATAGGGTATTGAATGCCTAGTAGGCTAACCTGGTAGTAGATCTAAGGAGATCATAGGATATATAAATTAAGAAACAAAGTGTAGGCAGAAGTCCTCTACGTGCACACGAGTGATGGTTAGAGTTAGTCTGGATTAGGACAAGGACATAGCCATCGTTTTTTAAAATACTGAATGAGACTTTTCTTGAACTGAGGTAGAGAGAGTTCAGATGTAAGATTAGCAGGAAGAGAATTCCAAGTTTTGCCAACAGAGTTAGCAAATAGAGATTCTCCGGCTGTGTTGTTGGATTTGAGAGTTTGAACTAGTAGTCTTACAGATGAACAAAGTGCACTAAGGTTACTGTAGGGGGTGATGAGGTTTTTAAGTACGGGTGTATTTGGTTGGTAGAGGATCTTGCATGCAACTATTAGTTGGTTAACCTGAAGTAGGTTAGGTAGTTCTAGCCATCCTAGTAGATTTAGATTTAGTTTATGACGGTGATGAGTTCTGTAGGCTGCATCAGTAGCATATCTAGCAATGTGATTGTAGCTGCTAGAAAGTTTATTAAGGTCAGTTTTGCTGCGGTTTGTAAAAAGAATGGGAAGCATAGAGGAGGGTGGAGAGTAGATGTATACAAGCAATTACAGTTCTGGCTAATGGCGTTAGGAAGGGCTTGATCCTATATAGTGAGCCAAGTTTTTTATTAACTGTTTTAATAGTTTTATTGATATGCAGATCAAACTTAAGATCATTATCTATTATAACTCCTAAGAGTTTAGTTGAGGAATCTGGGGAATAATGGTGCCATTGTTGGATTTTAATGTAAAGGTTGTAGGGGTAGACCTGCGAGTGGGGGAGAAAAGCAGCAGTTTGGTTTTATTAGGATTTAACATGAGACAATGGTTAAGGAGCCAATTTTCAACTGTGTTAAAAGTATTTTGGGATAGAATCTGCAACTCTGCAGGTGAAGTGTCAGAACATATTGAAGTGGAGTCATCTGCATATTGAATGCATGTTGCATTTGGGATGACCTTATACAAATCATTGATGAAAATGGAAACTAATAGTGAACCTAATATGGAGCCTTGGGGTACTCTGAGGGTTACGGGTAAAAGGGTGGATAGTTTGCTCTGCCATAGGACAGCCTGTTGTCTACCACTGGGATAGGATTAAATCAATGGATGTCCTGGTCCTCTAAGGAGATGGATTTGAAAGTGTTTATGAGTATTTGGTGCTTTACCATATTAAAGTCTTTTGAAAGATCGAGAAAGATAGCAGAGGAAAGTTTATTATCGTTTTGGTGTTGGTTAATGACATTAGAGAAGGAGAGGAGGGCTGAGGTTGTACTATGGAATGGTCTAAAGCCATGCTGGGTGTTGGCTAGAAGATTATTATGAATAAGATAGTTCAGGAGTTGATTATGGATGAATTTTTCCATAATTTTAGCCAAGGGTGACAGAATAGCTATGGGTCTATAGTTTTACAGGTCAGTAGGGCTGCCCCCTTTATGGAGCGGGATGACATGGGATATCTTCCAGATGGAGGAGATGGACGCTTCAGTTATAGTTCTATTGATCAGGATAGTAATGGGGTATGCTATGGCATCTGCAGCTTTTTGTAGATATTCTTCAGGGAGCAGATCAGCTGACAGGGTGGTAGACTTTAGTTTCTTAAGTAATTTTCGAACAAAAGATGTGCAAACTGGTTTGAAATTAAAGGAGAGTTGAGAGCTGGGTGTAGTGGCTGGAGAATATGGGCAACTGGGGGATAATTGGTTAGCTAGGTTCTGGATGGTTATTGTAAAGAAGCTGTTAAAGGTATTGGCAATTTCTTCTGGGGGGGTTTGGTTAGAATCCAAGGGGGCAGGAGTGGAGGATTGTCCTGGACTAAGGAGTTTGTTTATACCTACCCAAAACATTTGTGACTTGTTTGGGTGTTTTTCTTGTAGATGACAGTAATAGTTTTTCTTGTCTAATGTGGTTGATTTTTTTGTTTCATTTCTTAGTTCTCTGTATCTAAGTTGATCTATGGGTTTTTCTGTGGTCTGCGAAGTGGCCCAAGCCCTATTTGTAAGTAGCATTTTTGTCTCGTTTCTTTTGGGAGTCAAGGAGCACCTTTTGTTTTGGTTTCAATAGTCCATGCTGGTGCATGGGTGTCAAGGATGGATAGGAATTTGATATTAAAGTAATTTACTGTTTCTTCAAGTGGTAATTGTTTCAGAACTGACCAATTTGCAAGATTTGTGTTGATTTTGGAAATTCGTGCAGTTGAAATTCTTATTGTTCCTTACTGTTTTAAGAATGGACTGGTTGTGGATGTCAGCTTTTCGCCTGATTAAATAGGTGAGGAGGTGATCACTTACGTCATCAGGCAAGGTCCCACTCTTGTATTTGAGGGGATGGCTGTTAACAAGAATCCAATCCAGAATATTTACTTTATTGTTGGGTTTACTGATCCTAGTGGGGGAGGATACAACCTGCGAAAATCCATAAAGGTTTATGTGGTGAGTGGGGGGTTCTGAGGAACATATGTTCCAGTCTATGTTGAACTCCCCAAGAACAATGGTTTCTTGGGGGTAGTTGCTGGATAACCAATGTAGGATATCTTTGAGGGTATTTATGTTGTCTGGGGAAATACACACACAGATGAGATTTATACATTTGTTCTTATTAATGTGGAGCTTAGTGATAAGCATTTCAGCATTGCCAAATAGGGATGTTTGCAGGGTATTATTGGACACTCCAGGCATGGATTTGTACAGAACAGCTACCGCACCTCCCTTCCTATTGGTTTCATCAAGCCTTAGGATGTTATAGCCTGGTGGTATAATTTCATTATCTGAAGTAGAAGGTTTTAGCCAGGTTTTAGTTAGACATAGTATGTCTGGGGAAAGAGCATCTAAGAGGGCATGTAGGTGTTGAATCTTATTGTTTACACTTCTGATATTTAAGTGACTGATCAAGAGTGAGTTTGGGGGTTTGTCTAAGATTTGTGTAGTAGTGGGACAATTAGTAAAGGACCGAGAGCCAGTGGATGAGGATGGGCCAGGATTTGGGTGGATATCTCCATCCATTGTCAGATTGCATTGTAATCTGATTGTGAGCTTCCAGATTTTAATTAATAGACTTTGGTATCTTTTGGTTTTAGGGTTGGCATATCTTGTCCTAATGGGTTGCTGATATATAGTAAGTAAGGAGTTAGATGGGAGGGGATGTATTAAGTGTTTAAGCTTGTGTGGAGCTATAAAAGTGGAGGTTTGGCCTTTTGGGTAGTGGAAACCTGGGTATGCATTATATTCATAAGCAGTAAGAAAATATGGGACAAGCAGAAAGGGTTGCAGAGAGTATGGTGGTAGTATTTTAATTGGTTTCATTGCAAGTAACATTGGGATTATTGAGGTTGACTTTTCCCCAGTGTAAACTATTTAAGATAGGATAGAGGGGTTAAGTACTGGAGAGTCTATTGATGACTCGGATATGGCTGACTAGCTGCAGAAAGAGGGGGCGTGGTTGTAGCACTATATATTTAGCTGTACTGGGGGCGGGTGGGAATTGGGGGCAGGGTGAGGTGCGGAGCAAGCCCGAACACAGGGAGGGCGAGTGAAGCAGGGCTGAACTAGACCACGAGGTAATAAGGGTCTGTGTATACTGCGGGAGTGCACTGGAGCTAAAAGTAGTTTTTTTTGTAACTTTGTATTAGGTTCTTCTACTTTTTATAACAATTTGGTCTACAGAGTCACGTTTTTTGCATTTTATAGTTTTATGGCTGAGAGTAAATTTCACTTTATGCACTGGCAAGACACAGCGTTCAAGAGCCCGCACAAATCATTAAGCTTTCTTGAGCAGTTTTCCACTGAGGTACTCTTTAATGGGTTGTAAGGGACTTAGTAAGCCAAATAAGGTAATAAAGGTTTTCTAAGATATTGATTGGAAGGGAGCTATTAGTGCTTTAGACCTAGCCCAGCTATGTAAAATCTAAAATGGTGCCTGCCACAGGTAATATTTACTAACTTTGGGATTGGCTTAAGGTAATAAACAGGGAAGGGGAAGGGGGAAACAAGAGTGTGGGCTGGCATTTGTTTTGTACTGCTGCTAATGAGCCAAGATCCAAGCAAAGGTAAGTTTGTGTTTAAGAAAAAGAATCAGAATTGACCAAAAACTGCTGTGAAGCTGAAGTCATTTCTTAACCATTTATCAGATGTTAAAGAATAAGAAGTTAAAAAATATGAAAAGCATATAGGGTAGGTAAGGTACAGAAAAGTAACAAGATGTATTGACTGAAAACAGTTATGATATTTGCAGTATTTGATCAATGTACCTGTAGCATAATGCAAACATCATGAAAAAAAACCCACACCTACATTTATAAGAGGAGATGAAATTAGTATGTTTAGCATTCTAGTAAAAGCTTCAGTTACAAGCTGTGCAAAAGAAGTGAGCATACTGAAATTGTCAGTGAAGCACAAAGCAGGTGATTATTACAAATTCACAGAATGGAAGCAGGAAGAAAATGCAACCATAAGGGTTTTGAACCTAGTGCCCTTTTCATTGACTCTGTCAAGCATTTCTCTCGCAAGATGAGCCACAGAAGCAGGCACACTTGTCATCTCAGTAAGGCACATGGCAGGTAATTGTTATGCATTTTTAGAATGGAGCAGAAAGAAAAGTAATACAGCCTTGTATGGGGTTGAAGCCAGTACCCTTTTCACTGATGTTCTACGCAAGCAGTAATGCCTGACAGGGTGTTTGTTAATGTGTAATTAATGCTTGACCAGGGGTGTTATGAGGCCCGATGCTGCAGGCCACTACATCACTGGAAGGGCATTAATTGTACATTAACACACACCCTGGAGGGCATTATTCTGCTTAGAGAATGAACTCTCTGTAAAATTGTTGTGTTTTACTTGCTTATTTATTTTTTTAAGTACTATATTATTTTTCATATATTTTTAATGTAAAATAGTTCCTTAGCCTAATGTTTCAAACTTGCTGTAGTATATGTTAATGGTGTTGGAGGAAGCATTTTGCAGCAAACATATATAAAAAATAATATAGTGCTTAAAAATAATAGGGAAGTAAAACACAACTAACTTTACATAGAGTCCATTCTCTCTCCTATATACACATACACAGTCACTTCTGCTTTCACACACAGTACATACACACGCACATACAGTCTCTTCTACTTTTATACACACATTCACTCACACAAGATCAGTGTCACCCTCTTCCTCAATCTCTCACAGTGTCTCTGCTGCTTTCATACATGCATTCAGTCACACAAGATCACTCTCACTCTTCACTCTCTCTCACACACACAGTCTCCTTTGCTTTCATACAGGCATTCACTGACATAGGATCGCTTTAACTCTCGATCTCCATCACGCACACAGGCTCCTCTGCTTTCATACACATATTCAGTGACATAAGATCACTCTTGCTTTCTCTCTCACTCTCTTGGTCTCTTTCTCTCTCTGTCTCACACACACACACACACACACACACACACACACACACACACACACACACACACACACACAAATACCCTCTCTCTTTTTTTTTTGATTTACATTTTATGCTCACTAAACACCAGAACCATTGCTTAGCGAGCCTAAAATAATGGCAGCTGTTAGTGATTTTTTGCAGTCTGAGGTGCACAGCAGCTTGATATGCTGCCATGAAGCAGTGGATTCATTTGTCAGTGGGCATTACTTGTACATTAATACCCCCATTCTCTAAAAGCACAATTCATAAGTTGAGCCACAGAAGCAGTCAGTGAAACAGATAGGTGATTGCTAATGCATTTACTGAATGGGAGCAGAAAAAGCACAAAAAAGCATAAAATCCTAAGTAGATTTGAAACCTCCACACTTTCAATTAGTATATGACAGATTGTTCAACTTACAAGGCAAGCCATGGAAGCAATCAGACTAAAGGTGTACACTTTTACACTGTTTTATATTTGCACACTGTTATGTAATAATACTCAGTAAATTTGGTGACCAATGACAGAGGCCAATATATCTGAGTAGACAACAGGGACTGGATATAATTCATAGATTCATAGATTAGTACTAAGCTAACTGTGAGACTTGAACCCTGCAACTTGTGTTTGTAAGGCAAACACCTTTGTAATTGTTGCAATACAATCAGCAGTGCCATTCCTTTTTGGTTGTACATGGGCACTGATGGTGTTGTTTGTGATTCATCACGTGTAGTATGATCACAAAAAGATAAATAATATAGAAGCACTATAAAGGCATGTTTGTAGTGTGTTCATTTATTTTTGACCAGATTAAATGTTGAAAATGAGACTACAGGAAATGAATGAAAAGGAGAAACAAGCAGTGAGTAGAAGAGTAGGTGAGCAAATAAGGAATGAGCAGAATTGAGATGAGATAGGTGGGAAATACTTTTTTGTGGGACAAGTGCTCATATTTTTGGAGAGAATGGTAAGTTAGGAAAGGGACTGGGGAAATTAAGAGGAAGGAAAGAGGGATGGGTTAGACAGAACAAGAAGACAAACATAACTGATAGGTTTAATGGTAACAGTGAGGGGGGGGGGTGACACAGTGATGAAGTAGACATCACACAACTAGGGGAAAGACAATGGTGAGGGGAGGACTGAACATATATTAGGGGTGGTCATATACACAAAAGTGAGGGGAATAGTAGCTTATGGGATAGGATTGGATGTTTGCAGCTGCAGTCTCTGCCAGCTAAGACCCAATGTGAGATTACATGTCACTCTGGGTACTGTCACTACTGTGGTCTGGTTCAGATGATGGAGCTAGTGCTGGGCAGGCACTCAATGACTCGCCAGAGGAAGTTTTCCATTTGTTCGAATCAGGCATCCAACGTCCTGTCAGTGATATCTACTACAATCACTGCCACCTGCTGATGCCTGACAAAGACTCACCTCCAGTTGCACTGCTACTAGCAGGTACGACCTTACCAGCCTCCAGTGTGGGGCTACCTGAAGCAGGTGGTACTGAGTGATTCTTGTGGTGGTGGTGGTGGTAACAATGCTGCTCCCACCTGTGAGGAACTGACAGACCTTGCCACTAGGATCGGTGCAGGTCATTATACTGGTGGATATAATAGTAAATGAAATAAAGATAATCAAAATAATAAAATAAATGTATGTAAGAGACAGACAGGATAGCAACAAAGGAGAGATGAGAATAGAAATACAATTAAAACTGAAGTGATCACTATGTTGATGATACAGTTAAACATAATACAGTCTTCTCCTAAGAAATACTCATAAATTTAACAAGTCTGCTCGTATCTATAAATGCATATTGGTCCTAATTATCATGTGCAGTATGACAGAAACAGGATTAAAATTATGATGGAACAATATGTGCCTGTGGTCAGAACTGCAATACTGATGTCTGAAACTAAAGTACATATACAAAGGAGGCATGCTGCTCAGACATAGATATTTTGCTCACAGGTGATATGCAAAAGAAACAATTGCTATTTTGTATTGTAACATGTCCACTCAACTAATAAGGATGATCTTACATAGTTGGCCTATGTAATGCTACAGGTACATAAATAATACAGAAATGTAAACCTGAAATATTTTTTCAGGATAACAGATCTGAGGGGGAGGGGTGGGCTGAACCCACAGACATATAACATTGCAGCAGAGGGTTAACATCCTGACCTACTTGTCCACTTAAACAGCAAGGTACATGTATAAATACTAATTACATTGAACAGCCATAGTGCTACCTTTGATTTGACAGAATTGACACTGTCGTATGAAAGTTATACATTTTTGAATGAATCCCTATTACTGTTAACATTACAAGCAAGAAATATATACTCACCTGCTGCTCTCAGAAGTACTTCAATCAACTCCTGTGCAGCTACCATTTCCATTCAATCTTTTTAAGAGCTATAGACATAAAAATAGAATTGTGTAATTTTTGTGGATGGTACACGGTGTCATTTTAAAGGTGTAACTAATATAACAGCTCCACTTAATGTACATAGCTGGTGTTCACTGCTTAACGTCATCTTCCCATCACAGTAGGAGGTCAGGAGTTTGGTGTCTCATGTCACTATGTCACTATAATGATGAAGACACTCTTCCCTCATGCATGGGATGACAGTTGCACAGGTGGCAGCCTTCTCAAAGTATTTCAGGTTTCAGCATTATACTTAGGCCCTTCATAGCTGTCCTGCAGGAGGCCATGCTTCCAATGCTGATGTTGGAAATAGCAAAATATTTTGCCTCCTCCACACACCATCTCTGTGCTCTGAATGGAGCACTAACCTCTCCTTCTCTAGCCATGATGTCTCACCTTGAAGAGTTTCAGGGGAAATGGTAGGGAATTGGTGCCCAGATCAGGTCTCACATGTCCCATCTACCATGCAATGACTTGCAACCTCTTAAAACAAGAAATCTGGACAAAGCCATAAATAATGGGAGACAAAGGGCCAAAATAGGGACAATTTTTAAATATTGCTCTTACAAACTTAAAAAGTTGATATAAGGTTTTGCATTAGACTGAATTTCCTGAAGGGTATGAAGTATGACTCTCAAATATCTGTCATTATTTTCTGACTTCAGTACTCAAGATTTGGAAATGATTTTCCAGAAAGCCTGAATTTTATGAATAAAAGACTCTCATATACAGTAAAAGGGATGCCAAACATGACACTACCTGTGCTCAACCATATGTAGGGAGTGTACTATGTACATCCAGCATAGGCAGCCCTGCAGCACCACCCTAAATACTGGGACACCCACAAGGTAAGTGACTTACACAGGCCAGTCAGGGGGGTTCACATACTCAACAACAGTCACAGCCAGCAGGACAGGTGTAGACAAACACAAACAAAGGCTGTGCTATGGCCTCTGAATGATGTCTATAGATAACCTCCCCCCCTAGGCCTACACAGACAGACTACAGCAGGTCAGGCAGTGGGATGTTAGCTCTGAAGGGTAGGAAGTCAGACACTAATATGTAGGTCAATCAAAGCTAAGATCTGTAGTACAATGATATGCCTTTAGTCAGCATGATAGGTTAGAATACAGAATGAAATGGAGTACCTGACATACCAGCACAGTCATAGCAGATGTGTACAAGTGTCAGGTGTGCCCCCCCATCCTACGTAGTAATGTAATAACAGTCAGGTGTGCCCACTCCAATCCTGTGTAGAAATGTAGAAATAGTCGGGTGTGCCCCCCCCCATTCTACGTAGAAATGTAGTAACAGTCAGGTGTGCCCCCCCAGTCCTGTGTAGAAATGTAGAAATAGTCAGGTGTGCCCCCCAGATCCTGTGTAGGAATGCAGAAACAGTCAGGTGTGCTCCTCCCAATCCTACGTAATTATGAAGTAATGGTCTGGTGTGCCCCCAATGTGATGTACACATGTAACAGTCAGGTGTGCCCCCCCACAACCCTATGTAGAAATGTAGCAACATGTATGTGTAGGTATAATACCAGTTGAGCACAGATGCACAGAGTTGGCCAACGTAGCAGGATAAGTTGTAGCATCTGCACAATATGCACTATGTGTGTGTTAGGTTGGTGAGTGTCCCATATCGTGTGAGAGTGGTCGGTATGTATGCATGTTGAGGTAAGCCTGGTGGCCATTGCCCACTACCGCTGATGACAGGGACAAGTCCTCACAACTGCAGTGCCATACACAATATCCATCACTATAACACAAGCTAGCAGTAAGCCATTGCAAATGTATGGTGGTAATATGTGTCACCATCTGAAAGACTGACATAGCATGGCTGTTGCTTTAGATATACAAGCAGTACACAGGGGAAAGTACCCCAGACATACAGTATATATTGTGTTACTGTGAAATGGACACACCCTTGGAAAAGTACATACAGGTATGCATCACATTATCTGGTCCTGTAGCACGGGATACTGGTGTTGTCTGCTCAAACACTTGCAGATCACAAAGAAGGTAGGACTGATGTATTGGGAAACAGCTGATGTACCTGCACATGCAAGCATAACTGGAATGCCCAATGCATATCTGTGTGTCAGATGCAAGTAGTGTCCATAGCACACATGCACCCAGCTCATGCAAACACCACCCACAGGCACCTCATTGGTCATATCCCTGCTGTGGGGAATGGGTACAGTAAGACCCCACCTGTATATGGCAATAGTGGAAGACTGTAGCATGCAGTGCAGGTGTCCCATGCAGGTGTGTCCCTAGCTGTAGGTAGCACCCTGCCAGCATCCACACCACCTGAGCAAGACTGTTAGGAGGTATTGGCATGAACACCTATCACACCTACCCTTTCACCCCAGGGGAATATACTGTATGGTGGTCTGGGACTGTAGGACTGACAGAATGCAACAACCTGCCACATCTGGCATGCAGCAACACCTAATTCCCCACAGGTGTCTGCCAAAGGCCTATGTTTCACATGTACTGCCAATGTATGTTATGTCACGGAGACCCAATAACAACATAACACACTCCACATAAGCCATATGCAAGGCCATGTGGACAAACCACAGTAACATGTCCAACATGTCCCACTGCATGAACTGTGGACCAACACTAACACAGACCTGTGATGGGGTGATACCCTTAGGGAAAGTATCAGAGAATGTATGCATAATGTATGGAAGAAGATAGAATAACAGAGGGGTGGGATGGGAGCAGGGGCAGTATGGAACGTGCAGGGTCCGACACAAAGCTGTGTGCACACACTATCCCTGGCTGCAAACACATACATAGGTGGCTACACACCTGTCCATACACCACAATAGGGTAAATGTCCTGACCCATGGCCCCTGCCACTGGCTGACCTGTGTGAATCTATACAGCTGTGAGGCATTGCCACAGCAAGATAAGCCCATACTGTCATGTTGATGGGCGTACAAGTATGGGATCCTCTGTCAGTACTGTACCAAGGTGCTGAACCAAATACACAAACTCAGCACCAAGTGTCTGCAGCTCCCCCTTCAGAATAGCACAACTTACCATGAATATGTAGGTGTCTGCCCACAATACTGGACACAGCTGCAGTCACCCTTGTCCCCCAAGACATCACTGTGAGCAAGAATGTCCACCTGACAGTACATGAGGACAGAAAACATCGCTGTGTATAGCAGCACACATCTGAATATCTCTGCTAACAGCAGTACCATGCAGCTGAAGCAGCACAGACACAGTCACCTACAGAAAACTCTATCCTCTGCACAGTTTGTCCCCATATTGCCAAATGATCGACGGATACCCTGCAGAAACAGTATGCTACCTGTAGGTGTATAACACAAAGGTCTGCACTGCAGTACAAACTACCTGGACTTGATCCACACATTCAATACAGATGGGCATACTGGGCATGCTCATACACTTAGAGAAATGAAGGCAATGTTAGTCAACTACATACTGAAAGGTCATACTGGGCATGCTCACACACTTGAAGGCCATGTCTCCAAATACCAGTGGACCAGACATATCTGGCAGTCACAGATGTTAGTGCAAACACTCCTCAGTATGCACCACTCATGCTTTGCACACACAGTGGATAGGAATACAGACATATATCTAAGGACAACACACTATAATAAGCCAAAAGTAGACGTACATAGATGTGTGGAAGAGGGTGACTGTGACAAAGAGCCATCCAAGCCTGTCCCACCCAGCACATAGCCAAAGGGCCACAAACACATGAGGTTCGATGTCACTCACTGTAGATACTAGCCACCAGTATCTGTCAGCATTACAGACTATGTGGTGCAAGTGGTAGCTGTGCAACATGACTGTACAAGGAAGTAGTCATCTAGCAGCTGTATACATGTACCTGTGGAATATGACCCTGCATGTGCCCGCATGTGGTGTGTCAACCTCTAGATGAATGGGTTATGGCCCATGCACACACACTGCCCTCCCCATAGCCCTACTATGACAAGCCTGCTGAGGTCATCCACTGTGAAATACACCTTTGGGAAAGTTGTACCTAGTAATCTCCATGGTGTGTCCTATAACTGCATACTGCTATAGTGTGATAAACTAGTTAGGTGTGTGTGTGTGTGTGTGTGTGTGTGTGTGTGTGTGTGTGTGTGTGTGTGTGTGTGTGTGTATAGAGAGCAATGTTTTTTAGGGTAGTCACACTCCCTACTATTTAAATGCTCTACTTTGGCAAGGCTGCTGATGTCATCCACCTTGAAATACACCTATGGGAAAGTTGTAGCCCAGTAATCTCCATGGTGCATCTTATAATGGCATAGTGTTGTAGTGTAATATACTAGTTAGGTAGGAGTTCTAATCCCAAACATGATAGGTGTGTGTGTGTGTGTGTGTGTGTGTGTGTGTGTGTGTGTGTGTGTGTGTGTGTGTGTGTGTGTGTGTGTGTGTGTGTGTGTCTGAGTTTGTCATTCATATCCTGTGTGGAGGTGGCTGTGAGTGTGTAGCAACTGGACTCAATGTGGAGCGGGTTTTCCAAACTTCTTATATGGTGGCCCAAGTATATATCACAATGTCCACTGTACAGGGATAACAGATATGAAATAGCCGAGAGGCTGGGGTGCAAATCCATACTCCTAAATGTGATATCAATGCCAGCTGAACAACGTTAGCAATCCTTGTATTACCCAGGGAACACTCTCAATCCATGTCTCATACACACACATACACACACACTTGCCTAGGCAACAGCCGCTATGTTGGTAGTACCTTGCATATTGCCCACTGGTAGTAATCATGTTGTGATTGCAGTGGGCTACAGAGGACATGACACCCTGTCCATCAGTCCAATAGGCATGTACATGCTGACAGTGCACTTCCCCCATGTTCCCCACTGGACACCTGTAACACCTGTGGTGCCATCAAATGTGACCCACAAAGGACATACCATGCCTGATAAACAAGCCCTGTATGGACAGATGCCACTGACACCAGGGAATACCAGTATCATGCTATTAATGTAAGTGCAGGGTCAACCTGCTGTCCATTAACAGTTCCCGCCACATGAGGTCAGGACTGGCATATCTGGTGATAACAATCTATGTACACAACATGGGCCAGACACCCCAGGTACAGTTCTACATGTCACTGTACATGCATGTGGGAAGTGTGCACATCCCAGACACTGTCCATATCATGGACTAAGGAACACATACATGGCAAGCAATGCACAGCATTGGCCACACGCAATAGACACCCAGGTGACTGGATGCTGAATACAATACCAACCTGTGTGGGCAACTCCAGAAACTACACCACTGAGCCACAATGCAGACCATTGTCATGTGGCCTGATGCCAAGATATATCCATCACATAGCCTTGTATAGCTGTCTGG